>NW_020884891.1:5916217-5943383 GCF_003945725.1 Corapipo altera | reverse complement strand
CACCCGCACACACCCCCCGCCCCCGCGCACCGGCCACGCGGGGGCGGCGCGAGACACCCCCACACACACCCCCCACACCGTGCGCGGGGGGGCAAACACGCGGGGACCCCCCCAAAAAAAAAAAAAACCTTCTCCGACACCCTCCCACCCTCCTCCAAATCACCCCGCTCCGCAGCCCTGAGTTTCGGCCTCTCCCGCCGCCGCCGCCCCCCCCACCCCACCGCGGGCCATTGTTGGAGCCGCCGGTCGGGGAGGAGGGCCGCCCTGGGGGGCAGCGTGGTGCGGGGGAGCCGCGGGCCCACGCGGGACGCGGAGCGAGCCCCGCGCACTCCTACAGGTGGGTGGCGGCCCCCGCGCCCCGCACGGCGCTGCCGCCCCCCCTCCCTCATCCCCCCCGCACGCCCCGCACCGAGCCGGGGGTCGCGGGTGCCCGTCACGGTGCGCGTCCCCCCGCCGCGGGCAGCGCGGGCAGCACGGCACAGATTGCGGCGGGGCGCGGGAGGGATCGGGGGAAGAGAGAGAGAGAGAGAGAGAGGGGTGAAAAAAAGAAAAACAATTAAAAAAAAATAATTTAAAAGGTGCAAAGCGGGGAGCGCTCTTGGGCTCGCACCGGCTTTGGAGAGGGAAAACAAAAAAAAAAAAAAAAAAAAGGAGCGCGAAGGAGAAGGCAGGGAAAGGGGGAAGATAAACACGGTACCTTGGAGCCGAGCTGAGCCCTGGAATAAAAAGGGTTTTACGAAAGTGGCGCGAAGACAATATCATGTGATCGGGCCAGGGCGGCTCCTCCCGCCCGGCCAGCCAAAAACGGGGAGAGGGCTCGGGGGAAGCGAGCACATCCGCTCCCCGCGCCATTAGCATAATTAATTGTGTCCTGCAGCTGCGGCCGCCGCTGCCCGGCCAATGGCAGCCGGTCCCGGGCGCCCCTTCCTCCCGCCGGGGGGGCGGCCATGGAGCAGACCCTGGGAAGGGCCGGGACGGGCGGGCTGCGGGGCTCGGAGGGATGAGCAGTGCGGGGTTTTGGGATGAGCAGTGCGGGGTTTTGGGATGAGCAGTGCGGGGTTTTGGGGCGCTCCGCCGGTGCGGGGGCTGCCCCGGGGGGCCGGGCACGGCGGGGGTTGCGCCCTTCGCTCCTGGAGCACGAAACACGTGGCCGCGGTCACTCAGGGCCACCGGTGCAGCGATGGGTGGAAACTTCGGCCGTTTTGGGGCGAAAAGCCCCGAAATGATGTGGCGTGTTGTGCCCTGGCCCAGTTTGGCTTACACGGTGCTCCCCACGCCTGCCCTCCAATGGCCTTCCAGCACCTGGGCACCCCAAAGGTGCATCCCGAGGGTCTCGTTACACCTGAACCTTCCCCCAGGCGCGCCCCGAGGGGTCTCACCGCACCCCGGGCACTGTTGGGGACCCTAGCGCAGGGCGGCTGTCCCGCCTCGGCCGGCGGCCCTCGCAGGAATGCTAAAAATGTGCTAATTGTGCCCTGCCAGCGGCTCCTCGAGGATTAGGAGTAATGATCTTTAGTAAAAAAAAAAAAAAAAAAAAAAAAAAAAATCGATCGATAACAAAGTTTTGCCCCTCTCCCTCCGGCCGCTCTGTGGGAAAGCCCGAGGTGCCTCGTTTCACCCCGATCATCGGTATCTGGAGTGGGAACAAAATGTCCCCATGGAAACCGGGCAATAATCTATCAGGGCTGCGTTCCTCATGCAACGAGAAAAGGGGCTTCTGTCCCGCCTGTATTTACTACTGTTTGATTTCTTTTTTTTTTTTCCCTTTAATTTTTTCTTTTTTTTCCTGAAATTCTTCAGCCCCGGTTCTTGCAGTTTGGAAAGGGCGAGTCGTGCCGGGCTCCTGCGTCTGGGCGTGTGTGAGGCCTCAGACAAAGCCACCATGTCAGGACGGGAGGGCTGAACCGCTCCGAGAGCTCCTTCATCATCTGCTCCAGAAAAACTGCAATTTTTTCTTCGTTATCAGTGGGAAATCCTCAGCCCGGGGTTGCTCCTTGCAAACTTTCTGTTGTAGTGCCCAGGATGGATATGGAATTTACTGATTTGGAGCTGCAGGGAGGTTGTGTGTAATGGAGGACGGAGACAAAATTCGAAATTTAAATTTTCTCCCGGATTAGGCAAAGTATGTTTCTGAGATCCCGAGCCACGAATGCTAAAAGAGAGCAAAATGCTCAACGCTGAAGTCAGTAGTTTAGCATGGGGGTGTGAATTTATCACCAACACCCCTGCAGAAACAGAACAGAAATTGGCAGAACAATGAAAAACACAAAAGTGTCCCAGCAACTCATTTAGGCACAACAGGATAGAAAACATTCCCAAATAAAAGATACTTCGTGTCTAACTCTGTAAAACAAAACTTTCTAAAACTCGCAGCAAATAAGCACTAAACGTGACACAGTGCTAGAAAATTTTCTTCTCTATATAAAAAAATTCATATTCTGTGCATTAATTTTTAATTATTTAATATAAAAATTTGCATCACAAGCATATTGAAATCTTGTATGTCAATAAAGTTACATGTAAGTGTAGCAGCTTTTACTCAGTGCACACTGCAAATTGATTATCTCTTTTCTGTGAGTTCAGAAATAAATTAGTCTTTCAACAAAGAGAGCCTGAAGATGGTGAAATAAGTCTACGTGAAGTGTTGCACAGATAAGATTAAATGGTATTTTTACATCCTCCTGCTGACCTTTGACTTGTGTTTTTGTGTATCTTGGAAGAGAGTCTCAGTGTCTGCAAATACATCAGTTGCTAAAAAAAGTAATGGTAAAAAAAAAAAAGTGCTGGAGCTTTTCTTAATATTTTAAAAGGTATTGTCTAGCAAAAGCAGTCACCTGCCACGTCAGCTGGGCAGAGAGTTTTGATGGCCTTTTTCAAGCACATTGTGATTTATAGATTGCAAGGTGGTGCTTGTAAAACACATTACTTAACTGTGGGAAGGTTTTGTTCCAGGTTGAGAGGACTGTTAGGAAAACTAAGTGAGGTGCAATCTCTCTACAGAGATGAGATAATTTTTTTTTTTTTAAATTACTGAAAATCACTTTCAGAATGTATTGTGAAAATATATACCTCACCCTTATAGCAAATATGCAGAAATTTGTATTTTTTTTCCTGTAATGGAATCAGGAGCATGCATAATGCTGAGAGGATATTTCAGTTTCTTTCACTACACTTCTCAGAGCTACAGATAATTCTGTTCTATCTCTTCTTGGTTACTGATTCGTTCATACTATAACAACTATGGTCAGGGCTTGCCTTAGACTGTCTCCTCCACTTCTGTTCCCTTCCAGAATGAGAACTATTATGTGACCTTTTACATACTGGAGAAAGCACAGTGGATTGTGCTGAACTATCCAAATGCATAAAAGGAAATCAGAAACAACCAAGAGGGATGAATCTTTGTGAAACAAAAAATTGTTTTTCAAAACAAACTATCCAAAGACGTATATCAGTTGCTGTATGGAAAGATTTCTCTCAGATTACTAAAATCTAAGTTAGTTCTCAAAGCTTTGAGAATAGTTGTAAGTCTGAAGAAGATCTTCTACTAAACCTGTAGAACACCAGCATGAAATCAGTGTCCAAAACCCTATTTTACAGCCAGGTCTGGAGTCTTTCTATGCTTTTGGAAGAAAATGTATCGAGAGATCAGGTAATCTTAAGAAAGAAACAAAAAACCAAAGGAATATTTAAGAGAAAACATTTTAATCGTTAACTGCAGAGTCCTGATAAGACAGAGGCTGCAAACTCTTTCTGTGAATTCTCACACAGTCACAACTCTGGTAAATCTTTGCAGCAGTGGAATTCCTTAAAGATCTGTCTTCCTTTGTCTTCTGCACACTTTGGATTTTTCATGTAACTTTGGATTACCTGTCATTTGCTGCTGAACTGTCTTTGTTTTAAAGCACTCAGCTGAAAAAGACGTAGAATGAAAATTATTTTCCTCTTATGAGGACAGAATGGAAAGAGATACTTTGAGATTACAGTGCCATTTTTTCCTCACTGTCAGTGAAAAATTTAATTCAATATTAGTTTTCCGAATTGTTGCTGTGTTTGCACTTGTCATGAAAAATGACTGATAGAAGAGGTTTTATTAAAAAAGATTTCACACTTTTGTCATTGTATTAGTAAAACATTTGAAACTGGCATTTACTTTTAATTTCTATTTGCTTCTTTTGTAAAACTATCTAACATAGAGAAATAAGATACAAATAAGCTATGTTACCTTGCATTTTACTTAAGTGAAATATGCTTATAAAAATACTAAACTCTCTTCTAAATAAGACCAATCTACATGTAAAATAAGAAACAAATGTACACTAATGGCATGGACTTTATGTCTAATTTTAGCTATTTTTATCGTATTGATTGCTGTGATAAATAATGCAACATTTGCTGTATCTCTGATATGCTGTGAAGAACTTCTGCATACTAATGTCTCAAACTTATCCTTTTAGGATAAGTTGACAATTTATTACAAACATGTTTATTAAAACAAAATTTTAATGTAAAAAATGAAAGCTCTGTCTCATTTATCTTCACAGCTTGATAGCTAAGTATATTAAATTATGCATTTAGCTTTCTAATCCTTTTATTCTGTGTTCATATTACTGTATAGCAGGCTGAAACTGCATTTCTGTGCAGCTCTTTTATGCAGTTTCTATAGGGTTTTATTCTGTGAGTAGCTTCCACCTTCACTGACATCATGGGAAGTTAAATGAACTCATCCTTCACAGCACTGATTCCTTCATCTGTTGCTTTCCCACTTCAGGTGGATTAAATCCTGAAATCTGGATATAAATTGTCAAATTGAAAGGCAGCTACTTGCATGACTAAATGACCCTCGTGGTACAGGATAGGGCCCTATACCACATGGGTATAGGGACATGAGGGATCCTGCTGAAGGTGCAGCCCATCCATAGGTGCAGGGCAGGAAGAATTGGTCCCATCTCTCCGCACACTCTGAACTCTTCCTTCGGGGCAGTACAGAAAACAGGACTGATTAAACCTCTTCTCTATGTGTAAACTTAAAAATAAGCTCAAGTCATTTCTAGATGAGACATCGCCTTCCAAAATATACTTCCCTTGCACCACATGTCATTTTAGAAATGAGTCAATAAATTACTGTTTGACTACAGGTTACACAGAAAATTCATATTTTGTTGAGCTCAGTAACCCTGTTACTGCAGGATGCAGTACAGCATTGCCAACATTTTTGTCTGCAATCCACATATATTATCAATATTTGATGTAAAGACCTGATGAGAAGACCCAGAGACCAGACCTTGTCCTCGTGCTTCCATTGTGTCCTGTGGTCTGTGTGTTGCTCTCTGTCCAAATATTCCTTCTCAGGTAAGGGAATACATGTACCTCTCCCCTATTGATCAGCTCATATGGACTCAAGGGGTCAAGCAGGTATGAGATTTTGAGAGCTGTTTCAGGCAGCCTCTAAGGAGAGGCAGAGGTTTGGGAATTGTACATGTGAGAAATCTGGCAGTTTACACAGACACTGTATCACCATGAACAGCAAAAAAACCAGCCGGTCCGTTTTGCCACTGTTGAATTCCGACAGTTGCAGGCGATAGGAAATGCTAAGATTCCTCTCTTTTTCTTTTTTTTTTTTTTTTTTTAGAAGAAACATGAGCAAGTTACAGACAGACGCTCTCAGGGTGCCTGTTAAATGTACAAAACTTTGTGGCTTTATAAACCACCTGCAATTGGCAGGATGCTTGTGCTTCACCCAGCACCCAGAGCATTCCTGAGGCCCTTTTCTTCTGTGCAACATCAGACAGTGCTTCAAGAGCAGCAATGTTCAGCACGAATTCAAGAGCGTTGACTGCATGGAAGCAGATGTCCTAGACAGAAATCAGTGTATGTGGCCATTAAATTCAAAATCCTGCCAGCTAGGATGAGCTCCTTGAATCAGGACAGTGTGAAGTAGTTTTTACATCCATTTGGGGGAGGTATTTCATTATGCAGCTTGTCAAAGTTTCCATTCAGTGATTTCCCTTCCAAATAATTGTGCAGGAGCTGAACAACACTGGAAGGTGCATCTCAGAGGCTGTTGTCTCTCACAGTAGCATTCTGGAAATTCAGGGGACAGCTGAGTTCACAGGGTAGTTAAAACACATTGAGACCTCAGGCTGACTAAACACTAGGATGTCTGCTCCAGCCTGCAGAGCAGCTCAGGATTAGAAGGGCATAAAAATGGCTTAAACCTGCTGTATGTTCCCAGCTCTATATCTAGAGTCATAACACAGAATCTCACCTCTCATCCCAAGGCAATGCTTTTCTCCAGTGCATGTGTCGTGTGTGCTCCAGGTGCCTACTAAGAAGATAAAATATATTAGCAGTAGTTTAACACAATTTGGGCTATGCACACTAAAAGGATGATCCTGTTACCACAAGCTCAAAATATTCTGCTGGAAAAAAACCAGCATGACAGGAGGTAAGCAAACCTTAACAGAAGGATCTCAGCATAGTGGGAAAATGTGCTTTTTGGAGTAATAAAGTCCACAGATCCAGCCCAGCCAGGAAATAAGGCTAAGGATGGATACAGGCTGGAGTTCACATACAAAGATACAAAGGTGGGGTTTGGGGGCAAAAATAGTTTCATTTCTGGGAGGGAAGCTCCTTTTTGCCCCAGACTGTGGTAACTAAATGTCTAACCTAGTGAAGGGGGTGTTATTCCCCCTCCAGAACCTGTCCCAGCTGCGAAACCCTCCGGAAAGCGGTTTTTCCCGTCTGCCAGCTCCAGCCGGAGTGGCTCTGCCCCCAGGCTGCAAACAGGATGAAGTACAGCCCTGAGAAAGAAAACAAAACTATCCCCAAAGCCTGAATCACATCCCCTCGCTTCAATAACAGAGAGAGCGCGGGACGTTTGGGGTGAAGCCAGAGGCGCTGGGGAAGCGGCTGGATGTGGGGACCGCTGTCAGCCGGGATGCGCAGCAGCATCTCTGCGGCGGCGATGGCAGCACAGGATGCGATGGAGACCAGGATCCGATAGCAGTCCAGGATCCGACACCGCAGGAAAAGCTCCTCTGCACTGCTAATGAGATTGGCTTCCAGCCCTGGCGATCCGCAGGCAGACACAGCGCCTTCCGTTCGTCCTGCCACTGCTGCCTCCCGCCGCTTTCCAGCAAGAGCAGACCAACTCCTGCCTCATGAGATGTGCAAAAAATCATCCCCCCCGGCATCATCTTTTCCTCGAAATTAGGGCTGTGTGCTCTGGGAAGATCCCTCTTCCCCATATTTGCATAAATCCTGCTGTATTAATGAACCTATTAAGTCTATTTTGAAAGCAACGTTTCTGTGCCGTAATTTCATTAACCCACAAAGAACATGGAACTGATGGGGACAAAAGGTATTTTTCCATGTAAATCACGTATCTCAGAACACCAGGTTCTGTTAATGTTTAAGAACTGTTTACTGCACAGCTCGTTACATGAAATTATTTTCTGGTTAAACGTGAGCCATATACAACCAGCTGAGGCAGATTTGCAGTTTACATCACAGAGTTGTCAGCTTTGGAAAAAATCAGTGAAAACACTCTGATTATTATGATTCAGCCCTTGAAACTCATTACATTTTACCTTTGATAATATTCCCACCAGTTATTTGCAGGAATAAAAGTTGAAATTACAACAAAAGGGTAGAAATTCTTGGAGGCAGTAACTCCTAAGGATTTCTACTGAGCTGAGTTAATAAATGGATCATCTTGTTCTCACATCCCCCCATTACATATGCATTTTTATCAACTCTTAGAGAAAAATCGTGCATTGTTTTCTTTATGGAAATTATAGGTCAGTTCTGCAAACACCTAAACATACAAGTAGGTTTATTTATGTGAGTAAATTTACTCATGCATCTAAATATTTGCAGGATGAGCCTTTCAAAAGTAATATCAACCAAAAAAATCGATATGTGTAACTTTCCCTGTTCAATTAATTCTTGCAAGTGCTGACTAGCAAAACTGAGGCATTTGATAGCAAAAACGCCTTCAAACACCATAAAATGGTGAAAGATTTGTTGGCTTCTGCCTCCTACAGGATTAAGATAGAACCAGGTGAACTTAGTGCTACAGGCAGGGCTCAACCTAAAACCAGATATTCTGCAAACGACATAGTCACTTTATTTGTTACAAAATACTACATTCTGAGGTTGGAATCTATCACAAGTGGGTTTTTTCTCCCTTACAATCATTAGAAGAAACTGAAGAGAATCAAGTCCAAAAAAAAGTAATTGAAAGATTAGGAATCTTAATACAGAATTATACAGCAAAATGCAAAACGTAAAGCAAAATGCATTTACTATTGATTTTTAAAGTCTCAAAATGGATTAATTGAAAAATTTGGGGATAAAAATCCCCAAAATGCACAAAATTTAAGGGCAGACAGCAAGAAAGCAACTAGCATGCTGGGGGTTCTTTCAGATCAGCATGTGTTCACATGGAAACTGAAATCCTTAAGAGATAACGGCAGCGATCATTATTAACCCTGAAATCACATCTATCAGCGAGGAGACAGTTGTAGGAGTTTTATGAGCTCTGCAAGCAGTGAAACTCTTACTGATATATATGTTATGCAAAACAAATTCCCTGCAATTTCAGCTCAGAAATGCTTTTGAGGTACCTTGTGACAAGGCGCTGGGTCATGACCTGGGTCTTGAGAAGCCTGAGTTAGGAGATGTTAGTTTTCGTTGGGGCTTTGTTTACCATGGACTTAGACATTTTGTATTATTAAGAATCTGTGGCTTATGAGGACATTCTATTTATCTTACCAGTCTTTTTTGATGGAAATGCCTGAATTTTCTTGGAAACAGGGATTTTATTGTGGATTCCTGGTGCCCCTTGGAGAGGCTTATTTTTCTGGACAATAGTTTTCCTTAGTGTCACTACCCTTTTGATTTCCCAATGGTCACAGGCTCTCAAGGTCGTGCAAAGTGCATCCTTTTGTTATAATGGACCCAGAATTTTGTATAAAAAGGTAGAAAAAAGATCTCTGTTTAGTGATTTAAAGTATATTTTCTGCTATCTACCCCTGTGTTAGATTTTTGCTGTTCTGCTTTAAAAAAGATAAGATAAAAGATTTGAAGGCAAAATACAAGAGTATGCTCAGTACATATGTATTTTACTTTATGTGTTCCCATGTAAAACTGAAATGCAGATTCTGAATCAGTGTTTTCCACACAAACCTCTGTATAATTTAAACATTGAATGTATCAGATGTATTGTACCTTACACATTATAGTATAAAGCATTAAGACAATATGCCTTTCTATTTTGTTTATTTTGATTTAGCTTGACTTTTCCTTTCTACATTACTCATTTAGACAGATCCTCTTCTCTTAAATTCTGCCTGATGAGCATTGCATTAAAAAATGCCCATGACTGCCATGGCTTGTGGCATCACTGCAGTTTGTGATGGTGCTTTGCCTGCCCAGAAGGTAAATAGTTCTTCTCTGTACTAACCAGAAAGCACAAAACTTTATGAAGGGAGAATAATATGAATTCTAATATAATTTTCCCGTTTGAGACTTGTCTGTGTTTGCTGTCTCCTTTCAACTCCTGTAACAGCAAGTTTTGATTAAATGTGAAAAAAAATGCATCAACCTTTAAGAGTGTTTCACTTCTTTACTTTCGGTTACAAGATTACACAGAATTACAGAAAAATTTATTTTCTGTTCTGTAGGAAATATAGTAAATCACTTCACAGACTGTTTGAAAACCTGACTAGGGATAAGTACAGTTTGTCTCCAAAGTGCTGCAGGCGGCATGAGGTGCCCCAGGGCTCCAGAGGTCACTGGTAGGTTTGGGCTCTTGGTGAGGGTTTCAACATGTCTGGGAGGCTGTGGCTTTGTCCTGCTGTTTCTCCCAGCTTCTGCATGCTCAGTTTTAGGAGGATCGTATCCTGCATCCTCGCTATAAAACCTGCAACCAAAAATGATTGTTAAAAAGATCACATGCACTAGCAACCTAAAATTTACTGCTCTCAGGACAGTTTGATTTTCTTTTTCAAAAGTGATTGTTTTACATGTTTCTGCAGAGATGGCAAAGAGTTGCAACATAAAATGTGTCTACTTTTAGCATAATTCCCTACAAATAAATTCTCACAGTCAATTTAATTGTTAAATCATACAATTTAAAAAAAACTTTTTCACTTTCCTGATATAATTTCAAACTGTTAAAGTTACAGCCTTTTGAACTGCTTTTTTTTTTTTTTTGAAAGTTTCTAAGGAGAAGTGAGGAAAATAAGTTGATTTCACTTTTGCTTACAAGCAGTATCTGACCATTTTCATTGCCTAAACTTGCTCCAGTCACACATCACTTTCACTTTGCTCTGCAAATCCCTGAGTAACATTTAGACACAAACAAAAGTGTGGTAACTGCGTATTTTAGACATTTTTATTAAACAATTTTATCAGAAGAAAATTTAATTATAATGTTCTGCATAAATTGCCAGGCAGTTTCCTGACAAAGCTTATTAAAGTCAATGGAATTTTTTCTCTTCACTGATTTCAAGTTGAATTAGAAAAAATCTTTAAATAAGACTGTAACAAAAATAACTTTTAAAAATTTTGTATAACAAAATCTGACACAATAAATTATTTTCAGAGAGTAAAACATGAGGCTCACACATAATTTTATTTTCTATATTATTTGTATGCTAGTTTTCCATGGGTTTCAGTCTTCTGGGGAAAAAAAGGCTACTATCTTCACTTGCAGTTTTGCTTAATTAAGAATTTAAGACCAGTCCTTTTTTTTTTTCCTTTTACTTGAAATGTTTTTAGGTCAGAGTAGAGCTCATTCTCTAATTAAGCTCTTACATGCTGCTACGTTCTAGTAACGATAGAAGGCAACAAATTCACTAAATCTTCCAGTCCTGACAAATCAGGTTATTTTCCCATCTGCTTCTACTTGCTGGAATCACTTTTTAAATCTATCTCTCTGATTCCCACAGAGCAGGCTGGAGGATTTTCATTACCTCAGAGTTACATATTTTATTGTGAAGAGATGACGAATTCTTAAAAGATTCTTTTTCACATAGTTTGGTGGGCTTTTTTTTAGAAGAATATGGATTTTTCTTAGAAACCTGAATTCCTTTTTAGTTTAAATCTTTTCTTGAGCTCTGGATGATGCAAGCCATAGGCATAAACAGCTACACAAAGGAAACTGGGATTTTATTGTGCATTCCTGGTGCCCCTTGAAGAGCTTATTTTTGTGGACAATAGTTTTCCTTCGTGTCACCACCCTTTTGATTTCCCAGTGGTCACAGGGTTCCAGGGTCGTGAAAAGTGCATCCTTTTGTTCCTCCTAGCCTAAAATTCTGTATAAAAAGGCAGTTAAAGGACCTTAAAGTTGGCTAAGGGATGGAGGGTATTTTGTGTAGCAGAACTCAAGTTGCAGGATTTGTTAAATTACAGTTACAGTTCAAGACAAAAGGTACTATTAAACACATTGTTTAATATCCAAAGATTAATAAATATATATTTATAAAGTCACAGCATTAGTCCTGGAGTATCTCTTAGCATTCAAACAGTGATCACCAAACAACAAAAATTCAACGTTATTTTGATAGCTACCTAAAATTAAACTGGTTAATTAATTTTGTACTGTCTTTTTAAAAGGGCTTCACTGTATATTTGTAACAATTGAGAAACACTAACGAATTATTATCTTTATCATCTAATTATTGTCTTATTATCTCTTTCAGTTTAATCATGGTTCATTTAAGGTCCCTTTACCCTTTCAAAAAGACTAATGAAAACTGAATTTCAGATAGGAAACTTAATAGCCCATCTTTGAAATTCATCAAGAAAGGAGCAAATAGCCCTAAATATGCCTACTTCCTTCTTAAAATAAAATTAGTTATACTAAATACATTTTTTTATATGCAATAGTCTATTCCTTTAACATCCCCACAGCACACTCCCATCCCTGCTTCAGTTTTTGTATGTTTCTGATACAAGAGAGCTCTTAAGGAGATGCAGCCCAGCACCTAATTGTTGGAATTTGGGGCTTGACAGTGTCATGCCCTGGATAAAGTCAGCTCTGTACGAGAGGAACACGGGCAGTTGCTCTTCCTCCTCTGTAGCCTGATGTGGCTTCCAAGGTCCTGGCAAGAGCAAGAGAAGCTGCAGAGTGGAGAAAGTGGAAAAAGCTGGAGAAAAGCTGGAGCAGGGCTGTAAGGGATGGCAAAATGATCAAACATGAGGTTGCATACTGAGGGGGAAACGAGCTGGAAGAGTGGAGAGTCATTCCCCAGCACTGGAGGCTGAGATAAGACACCAGATTTATTTATTGATGCCATGCGCTGGAGACTGCGGTGTCAGACTCCTCTGGGCTTGAGGAGTCAGGCTGATCTCACCCTTTAAAGACAGAAAATTAGTTATTTCCCAAAGAAAGGTGTTCCATTAAAAGTCTATTATCTTTGAGCAAGTGTTGCTCTATTTAGTTTCCTAATTAAAAACATTTTTAAAAAATATGTTTGCGAAACTTAAAATAGTTAATTTAGAAAAGTTCATGGCACTTCTCAGTGGATTGCCACACATTCTCATCTTCCCTTTTCAGCCAAATTCCCATGAGGCAGGCAGAGTCTTCCTTGATTCCATTCATTTTTTTTGGAAAAGAATCTGTCAAGATAAAGAAATTCTGCTTACAGAAGAGCAGGATGCATTTTCCCACATAAACGCTGCAGTTTGTAAATTAATGGTTTTTTTACTGAAATGTATACCAAAGCCTCCCAATTCTTGCCTGAAAAACAAAATAAGAGAATATTTTTAAAGATATTTTCTGAATCTCCTGTAGTCCCTCCCCTTTCCAAGAATTCAACCCTGTATTCTCAAGCACTGATTTTTCTAAGAGCAGATGGAGGGTACCTGGAAATTGGAAGAATAGACCCTGTCAAGTATTCCATGTCCAGAACACATTTTTATTCATGTTGTTCAGATATGTTGTTACCTTGGAAATAGAAGGTATTTCCAATTTACCAGAATTATATTAAACCAGTTTATCTATCAGCCACTGGAATGCTCAAATTGGCTGTATCTAATCCAGTCTGGAGAGTCACTACTAGATTAGTAGACCAGATTTGCTGATGTTTAATACTGGATGTATTTTCTCTGGTTGAATGTACAGATCACACTCATTTATGCTATGAGAAGATAATTTCCTTTGCAGCTGGGGGCTCTGACATTTAGTGAGCGAAGGTTTAACTTTCAGTGAAGCAGCAGTTCATGGCTGTTCCAACCTGTCCTGTCCTGGTTGACCACTCAGTTTTCCTAAACTCAGCTTGCCATGTCCAGGTGCCCATTTCAGCCCAGTGTCTCCAACAGCCTGAAAAATAATTTAAAGCAAGATTTCGTAAAACAAACAGAAGCTAATATGAGACAAAAAATATGTTTTGGGGCTAAAAATGATTAATTTCTGTTTTGTTCAGTGCCTCCATTTAATAATTAATTAATTTAATTAATCTGTCCATCCATGGACAGATCCTGATAGACTTGAGAGGGAAGGCTTATTCCAATAAAGGTTTGGCCCTTGCTCAAGTCACCTGCTGGTGACTAATATCTACTGTGAAATTCACCATAATTTGTGTACTTTAATAGTGAAATTTCAGATGAAATTTCAATAGAACTAGTTAGGTTATAATGCTTAAAAAAGATTTCTAACTGTGTTTCAAAAGACTGTGACTTGATAATTCGTAACCTCTTGCATTTTATCTGGGAAGAACCCGTGCCATTGTGCTACCTAAAACTCCAAGAGAAAGTGGTTGTGATTCACATAATTTTTACTAGTTTTACTGACAGCCAGGTGCATCACTTGCAATATCTGAGCACCTTCTGGAAGGGTCTTGTACATGGGTCATGGTGCAGAGAGAAATTGTGTATTAGAGAAGAGTTAACAGAAGGAAGATGAAAACAATTGGAAATTTTTTTTATGTCCTCAGGCAGTTCCTCCTCCTCCTGCAATAAGATTTTTTTCTTCTGGGGTTTTTGTGGGTGGTTTTGTTGCAGGTGCAAATGCATAAGACAGTCTCTCACTTCATGAAATCCAGAAACTGAAATGATGAACAACTAACTCTTTTCTAAAGCTTTAAAAGTAAATTGATGATGATCTGCTCTGCGTTTTCACACCACACAACCATCAGTCTGGGTACTGGTGGATTCTTTCTGACTGGAAGAATGCCAACCACCCTCCTCCTGTGGGACTCAGTGGCTTCAGTCCTGAGGTCACTCTTTCTTGCTGACCTCATTGTCATCTTTTACCTGGTCCCTTGGAAACTGGGCTGTTATCCTCCTCAAATTGTAACATTATGTATTCATTACTACTGAGTGTTTGGAAGTCTTGTGCCATTTACAAGACTTTTGCCTTTTGCCTTTTGCCTTTTTCAGATCCAGGAAGGGTGTTTGAAGACAATTCTGCCACCAGATTGTTATCTCAGTCCTCTGCCAAAGATTGCTGACCCTCTAGATCTAAGGACAGAATCGCACACTCTCTAGTCCTCATTAAGAAAAATTATGTAAATAATGTTCATGGATGTGTAGGACAGACTTACCCAGGTCTCAAAGAGTTACTGGTTGTTGGAGAGGTCTAGATCCTCTTCATTCCCTTCCACACTGTGCTTGTCATTAGGCTGGAAGACGAGATTCCACAAATACAGTGCTTGGTGGCATGTTCTAGCACCATGTTCTTGTAAGGTGATGATGAGATTGTCTGTCCTGAGACCATACAGGTAAATGCCACTATGTAGCAGTGGTAGATCTGGTGTCTTCTGGTTTTTTTTGTCAGGACTGTCCCTTTCCATGGCAGGGATGTTGGATCATTAGTGTTTCTTCCAGCCCAAATCATTCTATGATTCTGTGACTGGTGGTGTTCTTTCCAGCCTTGTTTGGCACTGCTCTTTGCTTGCTCCTACCCAGCTTTTAACTTACCTAAATAGATGCTTCTTGAAGCAAATCTCCATCTAGCTTGTAGGGCTCCCTTACCAGAGCTGCAGGAAACAACAGCTTCCTCTGAGATCCGGCTACAGCAGGAAACTTTATGAATTTCTCCTTCCCTCCTCTCCTGTGCCCCTTAGTTCCCAGTTTAGCTCAGAGGTCTAATACATACCATGTAAGAAAGCCCACTTTTAGGGCAAGATGAACAAAACAGGTTGCCAGTCCCAAAGATTAAGGTTGTGACCAAAATTTTTGCAATTACAGAGCTTTCTCATCAGCATGTGGCTGGAGAACTGCTGCTTGAATGTGGGCAGCTCCAAAGGTAGTTTTAAGTCATGTCTGTTGCTTTGAATTTGTATAATTTACCTCTGTAATAGAAGAGGAGCAACCTGAACAGGGTATCTGTACTCCTCTGGGAGTAGTGTTGATTACTCCTTCTGTTACTATTTAATTTTTAATTGATTTTTCAGGCAATTACATTGGCACAAATCATTTCATAGATCACACTGTGCTCTGTCTCACCTACATGCTCAAGAGTGATTTATGTGACAGGTATCCAAAGTTTTGAGATCCAGAGTTACTATCCTGCTGAGGTTTCTGGGCTAAACCAGCTTGGCAGAGCTGAGTGGGTGCTCAGGGCAATTCCCTGTGTGCCCAGATTGGTGTTGAAGCAGGATGGAGGTACAAAGGGAGCTCTCCTTCAGTCTCTCTTGCAGCTGCTTATCCCTGCCACTGGTGCTCACACAGATAGGGGGAAGTTGGTTCATCCTGCTGACCCCTTAAAAAACAACACACCTCCAAAATACAGTTTTTCAGTGGACCAGTGAGCTGCACTGGCTCATTGCAGCATGAAGCAATGGATGGACTCTGAACAAGGATGCAGAAAAGTTCAGCTGAGGATGGTGTGAGGAAATCAGAAGTGCTCCTTTTGCTCACACTGTGCTGCAACCACATTTGAAAATTCAACCTTTCAGTGTCTGACTCAATGCAAATTGGTTGTTTTGTTTTACTTTGTTTATGTGCTGCATTGGATCTCAGCCTACTTTTATTGTGAAACAAATGTGTCATGGCTAATTGTGTTCATTGGTAATGTGATCAGAAATCCTATGTTTCCAAAGTTTGGAGCTAAGTTTTGGCATACACAGTTGGAATGACTCAAAACTTAATATTATAACAGAAAAATAATAGTATTTACATTCTCCTTTTCCTTCCTTCCCTTCTTTCCTTCCTTCCTTCTTTCCTTCCTTCCTTCCTTCCTCTTGCTGTCTTTTCTTTCTCTTTCATCCTGTCTTGCTCCTTTTCTTCTTTTTCCCTTTTTCTTTACCCAGATGTGGTTTTGTTTCTAACCTGTTCCATGAATGCTCCACTTTTGCAAATTCCCTTAAAGGAGCCCTGGACTGCTCCTCAGAGCAGAACAGGCTGCAGGTTTCTGTCATGTGCACTCGTAGTGCACATCACTCGTGTTCCAGGACAGCTTTCAGGGGAAGTTGCCATTCTCTTATCATCAATCAGATCCTTGCCTGTATGACTTCAGACTCCTCTCCAGATTAATTTAGTCTCTGACCCCAGCATGGTGCTGACCTCTGAGATGGAGGTACCTGCTTGTTAGAACCTGGGCTGAAACAACTGCACTGCTGGATCAGGAGGATCAAAATCCCACAGAGGAGGAAGACATCCTTGCTTTCTAATCCTCAGTCAACTGAGACAGAAATTCAGGACTTCAAACTGCCTCCAATTTACACTGATCCTCCTCTCACGTCAGAGAGAAGTTTATATGGAAACTGAAGTAGAAGGCATCCTTTCTGCAGCATTTGTATTTCAATTTACTCATACCTATACCACGTAGGAGTACCTCAACATGTAATAAAGCATCTCTGAACTCACTACTGTACAATTGTTTGATTTTGGTTAAGTGAAATATTACTGCTATTATTTAGTTATTACCTTTCTTCATCCAGAAATATAAAGCCTGTGTCAAAAATTTTGTTAATAACTCATTTATACTTCTTAAAACACTTGTATATTTTTAATTATAGGCTATCCAATTCTGAGAACAAACATTTACCATGATCTTTTCTCAATATATTTCACCTCTTGCAGTTGTCCTTATGAGATTTTAATGTAAATCCAGATAAAATTTGTTACTTTTCTGTTTTTAATAGTAAGTAATCTGGGTTTTGTTTCCTCAGTTCAGCAATTCACATATCTGAACAAATAACTGAGTAAATAGGATAATAATATATTCCAAATTTTTTACTCCTGGAAGTTTTGGTTCATACCTTGATTTAATTTTAGTTGATAGGGATTTGGAGAAACCCTTGCAGTTCCTACAGGAGTTTGTTTCTGTTTAAATGTGTCCCTGCTCAGTATGCAAAGAGTGGACTATGACTGGAATATCAGGAATCTTGTAGGTCAGGATTAAAGGGCAATTGTCAGGGTTACCAGAGGCAGCCTATATTGCCTGTCTATACTCTGCAAAGCTTTCTAGCAATTCAGTGTAATGAGGTCTGACACCTCCACAGTTCTCAAATAACACTTAGTGCCTAAACCGCAGCCGTGTTTCATATATTCAGATCCCAATGCAAATGTTAAAACAAAGTAAGGACCTCTGAGGAGTTTGAGTGGTGATGCGATTAAATGAAGTGAGTTTACAACAAATATAGTTTGTAATCCATAAATGTAAACATCTCAAACATAGGTTTTGTAAAACTCACTTTATTTTAAAAATAAATTTTGCTAAATGCAGGAACTATACACATTTATTTGGTTTTAAAAAGTATATGTTTCCTCCAACAAACTAGTAGAGCAACAGCTTTAATATCACACCAGCAGCTAAAATACAGCTGAGCTCCCATATGTTTAGTCGGTGTAAGACCCCTACTCATGCTGAATAAAACTACCTGGCTGTGTGTTTCCTTATGTGAGAACTGCTAAGGAAAGGTATTCAAAGTTTTAAGCCTTTCTACAATAAAAACAATCAGCATTTATATCAAAGTGAAATTATGTTGTTCAAACCTTTTTTTTTTTTTTCCACCACGTGATAGGAAACAAACCTTAGGAATGGAGAGAAAACACTGGGAGGAGTTACTTTCTCCTCGTTTCAGTGCTCAGGACTTTTTTTAGTCAAGCCAATCAATCTGAATCGCTGATGTTTGAAAAATTAGCTTTAAAGAGAGCAAAGAGACGGCGGGGAAAAAAAGCCCTAAACCTCTACAATGCGGCAATTGCAAAAATTCCAGAGGGAAAAGGGTTCAAAATGAAAAGATGAGGTTCCCAAACAACTTGCTGGAGCATATGAACCTGAGTTAGGAGGTGCAAAAATAAACATTTCGAAGGAGGAAAGACCCGGGGATTCTGCCTGCTGTGGGGCTGGTGATTTAGATGTTGGAGCTGAAGAAAGCTTCTAGGGAACAGAGGGTCATTGTGCCTGGAATGCAAAGGCATCCGCAGCTTTGCGGCGAGAAACGCCCGGGAGCCGCCGGAGCTCGCTCACAGCCCCGCGTGGAACCCCGGGAAGGGGGAGCAGGAACGGGAAAAGGGATAATGGGGTTCACTGCGGAACCCCCCGATTACAGCAGAGGCAAAGGGCAAGGTTCGGGAAAGATTTCGAGCTTGATGTTTTAAAACAGGGCTTAAGGGAAAAATCAGGAAACTTCAGAAGATGAAGAATTGCTCCAGGCAAGAGGAGCAGCACTTAACTACGAACTGAAATTTAAACAGCCAAGATTGACAGCGAGAGTCCGAGCAAAGTGAAAACAGCAGCCGGGGCTCGGGAGTTGGGTTTGCATGGAGAGATGAGAAAGCAGCAACACTCGGGAAAATAAGGAGCGAGTTGGAAGCTGTTAGAAATTATCTAAATGTTGAAAAATCTTGCCTGCCTAGAATATTAAAGCTTTAGAAATAGTTATAAAACCATGTTTTGGCCCAAACAGTAAGTGATGCACTTGGTGACTTCAGCGTGAATGTTTTCTGAGACACACAAGTGGAAGGAAGTCCTGAACTGCAGTGGGATGGAAAGAGGCGGGGGGAGGGGGGAATCAGCAGCCGTGCCGGCCGCTCGGCTGCGTTCTGAAACGTCCTGGATCCGAGGGGTTTTCCCGGGGAGCGGCCGCGGGGGGTTCGGGCGGGGCCCCCAGAGCCGCCCCGGTGCCCTGCGGAGGCTCCGCACCTCCCACGGCCGGGGCTGAGGGTGATTCCCGCTGGGAAGGGAGCAAGGAAAGGCTCGCACAAGACCGGGACTGGCGGCACTCGGGTCTCACAGCAGCTCCTCCCGCCGGGAACGGGAACCAACGCGCCCTCGGCGGCACCGCGGGGGAGAACTTTCGTTTGTAATTGCGGACACCCCGCCAATGAAATGGCACATCGGGAGGGTGGAGCAATTCCAGGTGCTGGCACACAGGGCGAGGGGACCGTCTCTGCTCGGGGCAGCGGATTCCCCAGGTTTCTGCGGACCGTGTCCCTGCAGACGCGGGGGGAGCCGGTGGCTGCGCTGCCCTTGCGGGAACATCCCCGCATTCAGCCGCGGCGGGACAGAGCCGGCAGCAGAGCGCTTCTGGGCTAGTTCATCCAACCACCCTAAGTTTAGTCATCAAGGAGTCATGTGCTTGTCTTTGCTTCCCCCGCCTCCCCGCACGCTGTGAGTGGTTTAAAAGTCTACCGGGGAGCTCCGAGCCCCAGCAATTCATATTTACATGGGGGGCAAAGAGGGGTGGGATGCACTTAAAAATTACTCAGTTCAAAGGTAGTGGCTGGTCTTTGCCTGTCTGTCAGATCTAAGAGGAGTGAGTGGATTTTCATGGAGGAATTTCATGGAAATTAAATCTCTACTGGAGTGATCCATTCAGCTCCTAAAGCTTCAGCCCAGTTTTGTATCCTGGATGAATGCCCTGCTGAATAGCTTGGTGGGGATGCAAAAAGCCACCTTAAACTAGGGATTTTTCCTCTGCTAAATTGACTTCAAAGTAGTAATTAAACAATAGCCAGCTTAAAAAAAATCAAGTTATAAGAAGCAATAAGACAAAATTACCCTATAACTAGAAGCTGTATTTTATGGGAGGAGGGCAGGGGGATGGGATATTCAAACTGGAAAATCAACTGGGTAAAGGCAAATTGAGAGAACCAACAATGGGTGCAAGAAAGTAAAATGAATTGCACTGGTTCAAAGTTTTAGTTTGTTCGTTTGGTTTTGTTACAGCTGTATTACAGTCGAGTCTGGAGCTGGGTAAGTGTAGATGAGGGAGATACTGTAGAATTGTTTGGGATATTTTAAGCAGAAGCATCCAGTTCAGAGGCTGAAGCAGCTTTCTTTGGCCTTTGTCCTGTCCTTCGTTTGAGGCTTGTCTTTTCCGGGCTGCTCTGCATAGGGCTGAGCGCTGCACAGCTCAGTATTCATCTCTGCTTTTGTAAAGCAAAACGGCGTTTGTGGCCAAGGGCAATCTTGCTGCCAATCTTCTCCCTCTTCCTCTGCCTCCCAAACCCACAATCACAACTGCATTCATCTCCCTCTGTGATGATTTAGAAGCACGTTTGACTTGAAGCTAAAACAAATGAAAACTAATCTGCCAGACTCTCGTCGTGAACTCGCCGATTACTCCCCTCCCCTGCAGTCAAACCCCCTCATTGCCGTTTGCTGATTTCAGTCCTTGGGGTCCTTGCTCCCAAATGCAGAATGTTCCGCAGTATTGCACCTTCTTCCTGTTCTGGAAGGAGAAACCTGAAGGTTTATGACCAAGTTTCATTTAAAGTCTCTTTGGAGTAATTGATTTGGGGGCTTTATGGGGTTTAAATGCTTTTGGGGATTTATTCTCACTATTTTTTAGTGTAGAGGATGTCAACAAGTGAGCTACAGAAAGAAGGGGAGATAAACACAATTTCAGCATTATAGCATTTTTAGAGAGTTTAAGGTAAGGTTTACATTTTAAAGTGAAATGTCCAACACCACACATCTGATTAGCAGATTTTTTTCATAATCCTGGGTTATTTCTGAGAATTCATGCTCAGGTTCAATCCATGGAAGCAGGCAGTGTACACTGGCAAAATCTGATAGGTTTTTAAAATACTATCAATTTCTTGACTTCTGACAAGTGAAACCATGGTAAATGGTACTCCAGGTAATGACTTTATGTAGTCTTATTAGAGTCTACTGAAGTCTGTAGGCTAGAAATATTCCCAGTGTCCCAAATGTGGTATTGTTAGTGTCATAGTCACTGCTAAAACAAAGCTCTTAAAATATAATTGGCAATTGTTACATTTCTCTTCAAATATACTTCACAGTCTATTTGCACTGAGAATTGCTTTTTTGTTTTTTAACAAAAATGTAATAGGTTGCTGCTAACTGCAGTGCATTTCCATGAAGTGATGAGCTAAAAACTGGCAAGAACTGTTTGATGGGATATGTAAAATCCTGGTGAGTTTTAGTCCCCACACAGATCCTCTTATTTTTACAGCCTTTGCTACACCTGTCAGAGGGCTGGATTCCTGTCAGGCAGTTCTTGTGATAACTAAATTTTATCCTCTCCAAAATGATACAAGAGTATGAAGGCAATACACATTGTCAGTTGACAACTCTTCATAAGTACTGGAAATGGCAAAGCACTTTGGACAACAGTGCTGCTGGCCAGGTATCTAACAGCAATCCACAAAGACTTGGCAGCAGTGCTAATGTAATTCGCTGGAAAGTCCACAATTTTTGTTCAGAAAACCATGAAAATTGCAATAAAATACAATGATAGAGCATGTGTTTTGTTTACAGCTTTTCTGCCTGGCTGCTCCACACCATTCAAACAGACAGTGTTGCTGGGGTGTGAAGCAATGAGAGCTCTGCAGGGTGGTTTGTCTCAGCTGAGCTCGAAGCCAGCAGCTCTGGGACAAGGTCTGGCAACAAGTCAGTCATGGGTGGGTGTTGTGTGGGAGGTAGTGGGGTGCTGATCACTGATATTTTGTGAATAATCAGGCATCTCACCTTTCTCACAGGGAATGCTTGGGGCTCCCAGAAAGTTACCTTATGTGGCCAGATGGGTTTCCAGACAACAGACTGTCCTGGGTCATACACCAAAATTGTCCTATTGTGCTTTAAAAAGTAGCCTGAAAAAAACACCTTCCCTTAGTCCTGTCAATTCCAGCCAGTACTGTGCTGCTAGTGGAAGTGAGTTCCCTCCCCAGTCATGCATTGTCATTCCCTGAAATCAGTCAGACCAAATTGCTGAGCTGATTGAAAACTAAAATCTGTCCCCTCACAGCCACCCTCCCCGTTAATAAAGGTACAGGTGATCACTCCCATCTCCTCTGGGAGTCAGAAGGACCCGAATTCTTCATGATAAAGGACATAAACTACACAGACAAGAGGGAAGTCCCAAATCACACACATAGAATATTCACCTCTTTTGATGGTGTTTGACCAAAACTGTGGGCTGTTCTCTGAATGTCTTCACTCTGAATGTCACTCTAACACCCATGTTGTACACATACTTGGCAGTTTGCCTTGTCTCATGCAGGTATTTCCAGAGGACAGTCTACAAAGCTCTTGCTGGTACTCACAAGCCAGTGCTTTTAGATACATCTGACAGTGATCTCTAACATATTAAGAAGTGAACAGTGTTTGTTCATCCAGAAACTTCAGGGACTGCTGGTCTAAGGTATCTTTTTTGTCTAACTAAAAGAACATATTCTGCATCATTCTAGCACTTAAAAAAAACTCAAGGGTGTATTAAATCCATAGCTGAGAAATCCTTTCCTAAACAGAAAACTGCAGTGTACAAGCTGAAATTGATTTATTTTTAAGGAAGTGCTGATGGTTTTAACAATATATTGAATTCAAATGAGGAGAAGATGTTTTCCATAAGCCACAGATGGCTCGAAACAATAGCTCTGACAATGGTCCCCAGAACACCCAGTGCTTCTGACTGGTTTAATTCAGAAACTTAGAGATAGTTATTTAAGTGAGAGTAGCATTACCTATTTCTATCTCAGCAGAAAAAAAAAAAACTTGTTAAAATACTAGAACTCAAACAGTTCTAGTGAACTTCACTGATCTTTAAATTTATCTTCTTTATACCTCTAGCCTCAATGCTTTCCATGTTCCAGTTACTGACTGTAACCACAAACATCTGTTGTGTATTTAAAATGAGAGTGCAGTCTGCATTAACTACATCATAAATCCAAACAAGTATGATTTGTATTAATCCTCTTCAGATTTGTTTGAAATTGTTCTATTACTTTTGGAAATAAAAGAATACAAAATCCAATGTTCTTGATATTAGCAGTGAAGTCCACCTGGTTCAGCCATATGCACAGCATTCATGTTTATTATAGTTCTCTCCTTTTCCAAAAGAAGAAAGAATCTGAACAATGATTTATATTTCCCACCTCATAAATGGTGGAAAACTCTTACTTCTTGTTGGCATTTTATCTTTGTAATTGTAACGTAACTGATTTGTAATGCTTATCTCATTAAAGAATTAGTTTGTGAATTCTGCAGGAGCAGGACCAACTTGGTTCTTTGTATGAGCTTTAACTCTGCAAGACACCATAGTACATGTGGTAAGAAATAGTACAGGTAAGAAATCTAGTAATTGAAAATATTAATCTCCAAATACTTGTATAACATAGCAGCTAGAGGCCCTAGGAGATATCAGGATTGTCTGACACTGTGCTTTTACCTCAATTAATACGAATTATAGTGAGGAACCTCTGTATTTTGTAATTGTGGAAGATGAAAGAGCTGCTTCAGGATTGGGAATGTTGTACTTTATACACATCTTTATGCTAAAATAATCAGTAGTAAAATAATTAAGGTTTCTGTCACCATTGGCAACATTTGTTCTTTTGAAGCGGATTTATGGGGGCTTGTTTTGCTCCACGTTAGATTTAACATCTGGACATTTTGTAGCTGCTTTGAGAATGAAAAGAAATAACATCAACAATGTTGTACAAAACCCAAGCAAATGAATTAAGTATCTAATACATATTTGGCTGAGAATTATTCCACAGCTTAAATCTGAGCTGCTGAGTATTAAAGCAGAGATGAGATTTGTTTGCCTATGGTGTTTTGGGGTAGAGCTCAAAGCTTGAGGGACACAAATTCCCTTGGCACAGGCCTTTGATGTCCATATTTGGTTCCAACTAGGACACACACTCAACATAATTCATTATAATTTTTAAACTACATTTGAAAGGCCATTCACAAAATTATGGGAACTTTTGTTGGCTTGGTTTCTTTTGTTGTTTTCCTCCTGATAAGCTTCAGGATGGCCATTCTGTGCACTCTTTTTCCAAGACACTTTCCATTCATTATCAGTTTTCTTATTGTTTTGATTTCTCTCCTGAACCCTTGCAATCAGTTTTTTGTGAATCTCCTTAAAGCCAAGTTGTCAGTGCTTGTCTTGGAATCTTATCCTGTGCCCACGTTTCATTTTTTCATAAGGTGTGAAGCACTGTCCAAATAGAGGGAATGTGAGGGATATTTGAGTGAGTAGCTGGGGTTTGGCTGAGGTGTCTGTCTGCTCTTGGCTCCTGCACAGGTGTGGGTCTCACCTTATTTAATTTCAGCTACATCTTGTACATAAACCAAGACTGTAGAAAAGGCAAGATTTGACTGACTGCATTTGTTTGGATTGTGCTTAAATCATATAGCAGAAATACAGTAGCTATAAACTTTTTTTTTTTTTTTTTTTTAGGATTCAACCTGTTTCTAAAATGACTTTTCTTAATTAGCTCCCTGCAGTTTGTTCTTACAGACCTCATATAATGTTTGCAGGTTTGTT
Source organism: Corapipo altera (assembly GCF_003945725.1). Classification (NCBI taxonomy): domain Eukaryota; kingdom Metazoa; phylum Chordata; class Aves; order Passeriformes; family Pipridae; genus Corapipo; species Corapipo altera. Next base: position 5,918,688 of record NW_020884891.1, on the reverse strand, counting down.
TTAATCAGGCACTGCTTTGTGAGAAATAAATGAGGTTCTATTTCCCAGCATTTTAACTAAAAAAAAGTAGCTGCACACACTGAAGTCACTGTAAATTGGACTGCACTACAGCTGGGCTGCAGAAAATTGACAAAGCTGATCATGTCTCTGATGAAAGGGGAGTGGTTTCTGTAAAAGTCTGAGGTCTATAAAGCAACTGGGTTATTGCTGTGTCTGTGAACAAATGACAATCTCTACTTCGTAACTTCAGGCTTTTTAGATTCTTGATTATGACATTTCTTGTTCTCTTGAAACGGAAGAAAGTAAATAATTGAGTTTGTGGATGATGAGCTCAACAAGCCCAAGGCACTGAGAAGTTCTGAAAGCTCCTGCAGTGGTTAATGCCTGTGGGCTCCTTGCCAACACGGTCAAAATATTTTAGCATAAAGTGAGAACATCCTTGTGTTGTCATTTGCCCACTGCAACCAACTGGCTCGTCATAACCCAGCATTAGGAATTCAAACCAAATCTGTGATACTGCTGCACATGACCATCACTCCTGGGATCTCTGGCTGTAAAACACCATGATGACAAAACATGAAGTCAGCTGGATGTGCTGTTTCTAAAACTCATTAATTCCTCTGCCTTGCTGAGCCTCTCATTGACACTATGTAAGAACTCAGTATTCCTGTGAGGTGCAGCATCCTCAGAGTACTCTTAGATGCTGTGCAGCAAGAGGATTAAGCTACTGGCTATGTTAATTTTAAGTTCCTTAAAAGAAAGGAAAATACATTTGTGCTTGGAAAATCAGGAATAACATAGGACCAAAAATCATTATCTGATAATACACACAAAGTGTTGCACACAGTTCTATCCCATGCTCCACACCTTTGGTTCTTAGCCTTGTACTTGAGCACGAAATAAACTGGATTCTCCCCAGAGAGCTTTTCCTCCCACCTCTGTGGGTGCCTGAGCTATTCAGCAACACACTGCACTGCACTGACTTCAACCTCAGCCAAATCAAACAACCATCACCATTATCTTTACCGCTGTATTTTCTCTAAAGCTCCTTGTGCCAAAGGAGGATAAAGAAATTGAGAGAGGGAAACAAAAATTATTGTCTTGGGAAGGAAGCACAATCACTGGAAACCTTTTTTTTCAGGCAAAACCCAAAGCAATTGTTTTGTGGCTTTATTTCCCCCTTTCCAAGAGCTGATATTCAATAAATTTTCACTGATGAGTAAAAACTGACGAACACCAAAGAGCAAGGAGAGGTTTTCCTCGAGACACAGTGATTTTTGGAATTAAATGAAGCTACGACTTTTTATTAAATAAGTGCAAAATATAAAGGACAAGGCTCATGGAAGGATTAAAGAACAAGTTTGATGAGGAGCGACTGAGGGAGCTGGGGGAGTTTAGTCTCAAGGAGGCTCAGGGGGCACCTCATCGCTCCCTACAACTCCCTGACAGGAGGGTGAGGTGAGCTGGGGTCGGTCTCTCCTGCCGTCCCTGCAGTGAGAGGACCGGAGGAAATGGCCTTAAGCTGAGACAGGGGAGATTCAGATTAGATATCGGAAAAATATTTTCACTGTTCGGGTGGTCAGGCAGTGGAATGGGCTGCCCAGGGAGGTGGTGGAGTCACCACCCCTGGAGGCGTTTGAGAGGCATCTGAATCTGGCGCTGGGTGATGTGGTTTAGAACCAGAATCGTCAAGGTTGGAAGAGACCTTCGAGGTCATCAAGCGGAACCACCCACCCAATACTGCCACTGTAACCCCAAAATCGCTAAATCAGAGGTGTTTTTAAAAGTCATCTGGATCTGGCACTGGGTGATGTGGTTTGGTGCTTTAGGGGTTACGGTGGCAGTGTCGCGTGGATGGTTGGACTGGATGATCTTAAAAGGTGCCTTCCGACCTTGATTCTTCGTCTTCTTTTCTGTGGCAGATAAACCCCGTGCCCGACCCGCCGTGAGGGGCCCTGTGTGTGTCTGTGTGTGGGGGGGGGGTGCGAGGTTCTCTCTGGGGGCTCGCGCGCTACCCCGCGGTGCCGCAGCACCGCCCACCCCGCGCGCCCCGCGCACGCGCGCGCAGCGCCGCGGGACTGCGGCTGCGCGTGTGTCCGTCCGTCCCCGCTCCAACGGCCGCGGGCCGGCGCTGCGCATGCGCAGAACCCGTTGGCCGGGGGGGGCCCTGCCCGGACTCGCGGAGAAGCGGCGGCGGCGCTGCTGAGGCGGTTGCGCATGCGCAGAGCCGCCGCTCCCCATAAAGCACACCACACCTCCCCAGCTTCCGTTTCCCGGCTTGGCGGAGAAGCGGCGGGAGCGGAGCGGGAAACGGGGAGCGGAGCGGGAAACCGGGAGCGGGAAAGGCGCGCGCGTGCGCACACAGCAGGCCGCTCGCAGCGCCCCGGCCGCGCTCCCGCCAATCGGGCGCCGCGCCGGCCCGCGCGCGCCGTGCGTGCGTGCGTCCGGCCGTGCGTGCCGTGCGTGCGTGC
>NW_020884891.1:5854967-5915817 GCF_003945725.1 Corapipo altera | reverse complement strand
TCGGCCCATCTCCCGCTCCCCGTGGGAGGATGGAAACTTTCCTGGAGATCCCTCGGTGCTCCCTGCCAGATCTCCCTGACCGCGGGCTCTCTCTGTCATCTTTAGTCACCTGCTCTGCTCTCATTGTTTGGGCTTTCGAGGATTTGCCCTCCTTCCCCTGCTTTTACCCCCTCTTTGGTTTCTCTTTTTTTTTTATTTTTTTTTTAAGGAAGTTTCATGGATAAATTCCCATTCTTGCTTTTTATAGTGGCTGTAGGATGCTGTGCTAATGTAGCTCTTGGATAAAGATTTTTGTGGGGCCTGTGGTTTGGGTTCTCAGCCACAGACCCCTACAGGATACCTCCCCTCTCCCTTGATTCAACCTGCCTTCTCCACAATAAACCCCTCAACAAGGAGTGATCGACCCTGGAAGTGCAAAGCACTTGGAAGTTTATGGAACAGTGACTCCAGCGAGCATCTTGAAAAAAATCAAGGCAAATATTTTCTGTAGCTTTTCCTGAGGAAACCACTTCACTATCTTCAATGGCATTTTTTATGAAGCTTGTTTAGGTCTCATAGGCTTTCCTTATGTGTCTGAAATTTTCTTCACAGATAGAAATTCTAATTTTTAGAAATAATAATTTGGGAATCCTGCAGGTTACACAGCAAAACAAACTATAAGTGCATTGTGTGGGTCACTGTCCTTTGTAGGAAATACAGGTGGGGCCTAAACTCCTGTAAACAGGCTCTTGAAACATTTTTGGGCAATAAATGGAAATTAGAGTCCAGGTTACTTTCCGTTCCTCGGTGCTGAACAAAGTCTGGAGCACCGAGGGCGTCCTGTGCCTGAGAGTCATTGAACTTGCACTTTTATGTTGGAAAATCTGTTTTCTGGAAGTCAGTAAAACAGCACAGAAGCCACAGGAGGGCTTAAAACCTGCTGCTTTAAAGATAAAATAAAGGTACTGCGAGGGGAAGCACCACACTGAACACTTCAGTGGGCATAGGAAATGTGGATACAAATGAATCCAAATTTTTGAGTCCAGAATGGCTGAATGAATTTCTTCTTTTGTAGTTCCAGGGTAGATGTAACTTCTCTTTCTTTAGACCAAACCCATGGAAAACTGATCTATATGGAATAATCTGTGTGTTTGTAGCACGTGTGTTCCATTTTGGTGGAGACAGTGCAAAATCTCCCAGTCAGTGATTCCACAGGACATCACTCTCTGTGATCCAGTCTGTAGGACTTTCTCTGACAAAACCAACAAGCAAGATTATGTCAACAGTAGATTTAATCACCTTTTTTTTTTTTTTTAAATTCTTACTCATTTGTTGGCCTTTTAAACGTGGAACACCAAAACACTGAGCTGTTTTTAAGTTGCATTTTTTTTTTCTCGTTCCAGTGAAACGTAGCTTGATACTTGGCAAACTGGATTAGTTGCTTCTGAGTGATTTAACCTGAGAGATGAACAGAATTGAGTGTTTGCATTCAGAATTTTGTGGCTGTAGCTGCGTAACTTGGTTCATCTTTTTTAGAATTTTTTTTTTTTAAATGGGCAGGATGAGACGTGAATTTTGACACAAAGAGATGTGATCCCAGGGTAGCGTTTTCTCACATTTATGAGAAAGCAGGTATAATTTAGGGAGAGGTCTACAGGTATTTCTCATGCTCAGTTTTTTTTCTGCAACCTTTAAAAATGTATAAATAATGTACATGCCCAATGGTACAGAAAAAAACAAATGCAAAGAATGCAGGGTTGGAAAGAAAACTTTTAGATATCCTTGTAAAATGCTTTCAGAGTAATTTAATCTGATGGTGAAAAGAATGTGAATTTCCTTTTTGGCATACCCTGATGCTTCTTGGCGTGTTTGAGTTTTGAATAATTTTTCAAGTGTTAAATTATTTATAATTGAAAAGTATTTCCAAACACTTTTTTTTTTTTTTTTTAACATCAACATCCATGCATCAGGTAAAGATTGGCATTATTTTTAACTTCACTATGAGCATTAAAAAAGTAAAACTATGCAGAAGTACTTGAAGAAGTCAGGCTGTGTCAGGTTCCAGTGCTGCTGCAGTGATGTGCCTGTTGGTGCACTGGGAGGTGTAAAGCAGCAGCTGTGAGAAGGTTCTTTATACTCCCTTTCTTGGAAAGTTACTATTCTTACAAATTAAATATGATGAGAGCCACTTAACAAATTTTTGTGTGTTCTATAGATTATATTCCTTTTCTAAAATACTGCTTGTTAAATTGAAGGGTAGCTTTCTTTAAGTAGTCATTCTTATTTCTGAAAGTCTGTAGACCCTGTGCACGTGTTCAAGGAAATTCCTGATCTTCCTTTTAAGAACTACTATCATTGCTGTCAATATTTTAATAATATAGTCTGAATGTAAAAGAAAACAGGTAGACCTCAATGACTCTCTGTGTGGATACCACACTATTTACACCAAAGCAGAACTTGTTGCATTTTACATGGTTTTCTTGGTATATTTCTAGTGCATCCCGGTGTGATTTGTATTGAGCTATTGAATGTGAGCTGTAAACAAGAAATCTTTGTGACATTATTTCCTACTTGTCTTTTGTAGGTCTTTTTCTGCTCCCAAGTATTATATAAGTTTAAAAAATTACACAAAGTTTTACTATTGTTTTTTATCTATCTATCTACCTATCTATCTCTGTCCTTCAGGACCCATTTCTTCTTTCTCCTCAGAAGGGATTACAGAATGGTCTTGTTTTATTTTTTCTTCGGAAGAATATAGTATAGTAATTCTTTTGTGCTTAACACTTAAGGACTCTCTATTGCCACTGCAAAAGGGTGTGACTAGTTTATCCAGATTGGCACCTTTTTTGTGCAAATCAGCAAGATCTGAAATCTTTGCATTCTTCCCCCGGTGTGCGTCACTGGCCGGTGAAGGGCTCTGCAGTTGGAACAGAAAGCAAATGAAGCTGTTGGGAAAGCAGAGGCAGTGGGGACAGGACAGGCACCTTTTGATGCAGGAGATTTGCAGTAAATATTGCAAGGCCAGCAATTAAAACTCGGTGTGTGAAAATCTGTTGAAGCACAAGAGTGAGAACGTAGCAGGAGTGTCTGTCAGCAGTCGGACACGGCGGAAACTTAATGACGCTCCTGTGCTTTCAGTTCGAGAAGGAGTGAGTGATACCAGCATTATGGGCTTCTGACAGCACCGGGGAGCACCAGCTCTGCCCATGCAAATTCCAGAGACCAGTCCTGCATTTTCATGCAGATCTGTGCCATTGTAGCCCAGTCCAGATGTTTGTTCTTAGGACTGGATTTTAATTTTTTTTCCCGACAGAAATATCAAACCATACAGTGGCTTTTCTTGCTTAGCTGAGTCTAATGAAGACAAAGGCTGAGGAGGATTTTATTGCAGTTGTGGCCGATTCTGATAAGTAAGGCTCAAATCTCCAAAGTAAAAGTCTATTTGAAGAACATGATATTTTATTTCTTGGGAGAAAGCACATGAACACAAACTTCCTAATACTGGGCCAAGAAACTTCTTAATACTGGGCCAAGCAGCTCATGCACTCGTTGGGTATTTTCACTTTTGAATGTGCAGTGTCTGCCTGATTTGGGCATTGGGACCTCAGGGTTGTATTTTAAAACATATTGTTGGTAGCACATGAAAAGTTTGTGATTCATTTTTGAGTTTGATTTTAAGTCACTTTTCTTAGCTGAGAACAGCAGCTCTCATGTGCTCACTGAAACCTGGTGTGGTACTGCCAAACTAACTGTGGGTCACGGAAAGGTTTCCATTGCAGCACCTTAGTCATGCAGGCTTCTAAAATTTTGTTCCTAATGCTGTTTGAGTGGCCACAACGTATCTCTGATTCTGAAAATGGTAACGTTTTATCGGCTCATCTCCTCTCCTTACTCATCTGCCCTGAGACTCTGTGAGCCTGTTCACCCAAAACCTGTTCTGAGGCCATGCTGGACTTGTGGGTTTTTCTTTGCTTCTGTTTTTGAAGCAGTGCAGAGCATGAATTTCATTGCACGCAGAGAAATATATATTTTATAGAGAGAGAAATATATATATTTTCTACAAATTCCTTTCCTGTAATAAATAACTATAAAAATTAGTTACAGTAGCTTTTTTCCAGAATGATTCCCTTGTTGTATTTTCCACTTATTTCTTCTCTTCCCTGTAAGTTTTGTATTAATATCCAAGGTTTTATATTAAAGCTCAGACTTTTTTTTCCTAAAGAACTGGTTTTTTTCTTGCTAATACAATTTCATAAAAATTTGGCAAAATGCTACCTCTGAAAGTTGCATATTCATCTCGATATATTGATGTATCATAAAGGAAAATGACAAATCACTTCCAAGCAATTTAGAAAACTAAGTTAGTTTGTTCACAAGCTGATCGCACTTCTTTTTCCTGTAGCATTGAGAGGATTGCAGTGGCATTGTAAGGTCATTTAAAATCATGACAAGCTCAGTCGGACAGAAGAAAGTCTCCTCCAGACAAAGGAAGTGTGGGTTCTGTCGGTCGAATAAAGATAACGAATGTGGGCAGTTACTGATGTCGGAGAACCAGAAGGTGGCGGCACATCACAAGTGTATGGTGAGTGACCGGGAGAGGGATGGAGCCGGGAAAATCCGTGGAAAACCCAGCCACATCGGGGTTGGCACACACGGTTAACCACTGCAGTTTGAAATTTTTGTGGGTCTCATATCTGTAAATGTTCTCTGTGACTTGCACCCTTGAAAATAGAAGTTCTGTCTTTGCCATTTTAGCTCTTCTCGTCCGCACTGGTTTCCTCACACACTGATAATGAGAGTCTTGGTGGATTCTCTATTGAAGATATTCAGAAAGAAATAAAGAGAGGCACTAAACTGGTAAGTGTTTTTGGCCCTTGAAAATGGAAGGCAGTATCTTTATACCTTCCTTAAAGTTTGCAATGAAGTTGTTCAGTGTATTAGATCCGTGTGTTTATTTTTTAGAAGTGCTACCTTTGTGTGAGCTCTAAAACATCTTACAGAAGATGTTGAAATGAAATTGGTCTCAGATTTACGAACAGACATGATTATCCTTACACTGAAATGAAATCTAAATGGCAGTTAACCAACCTTTGAAGTGTCTTTAGGAAAGGATAAGAAAGGACTTTGTTTATTTCGGTCAAGTTCTGCTCTCATATAAACAGGTTGTTTTAAGAATTGTAGCTTAGTCATGTAATTATTAAAAAATACATATTTCATCCATTGCTTCTTTGATTTGAATTTTTTCCAATGCACGGAACCTTATTTGCTGTAGTGAGCTGAAGCACAGAGAAATAACTGTTCACAAGTCATTCATGTTGTGATTAGGAATTTCCAAAGAATGTGGTAGTAAATGGAACTACAGATCATGAAGAAACTTCTTCAATTTTCAGTCTCTTGAAGGTTTTTCAAAGGTTGTTTCTTTTTCTGTCTGTGGTGGTTTCTGTCTGTTTTGCTTCTGAATCTCTTTATGTTCCTTCTCTGATGCAACAGCTGGATAGATCCTTGGAGCTTGATAGCTGTATGAACCAGGCACTGTGTTCAGCTTTTTGCAGAAAACCTGGATCTAGTTAAATAGTACATTCACAGTCCTGAGATGTTTCCTATTGGGAGAAAATGTACAAGATAATTTTAGTTCCTAGGTGCCTTATCTCTGTCTGTGGCTGTCAGAAAGCTGCAGCTCTGAATCACTCTCTGGAGGAGTTTGGCTTTATTGACATTGTGTAGGAAGCTCAAAGGTAAATGTTTTTAGTAGCCCAAATGCCCCCTGTCAGGTCTGCTTCTGGTCTAGCCTGGTCTCTTATGGGGGAACACATTTGGCAAAAATATCTTAGTGAACTGGGTTAAGTAAATATATTGATAGCTTGGACTGAATTTGTCTTCTGACAGAATTTCCATGGTCACCCTCCTTCAGGAGGTGCTGCTGGCCAGGTGTGGAAATGGAGACCTGTTCATCATCAGAGTGACAGTGACTGACACGTGGAGCCCTTTGGAAGGTGGTCTAGATCTGTCTGAGAAAGGGCTCTAGGTTCTATCCTTAATAAGCCACTTACAATAACGTAGGAAGTTTGAATTTTTTGGGTTTATAAGGCACTGATATCTTCATTATTTCTGGTACCTGTGCATAGGAGGATTGATTTTTTTAAAGAATGGACTTGTTTTGCAGCTTATCAAACTTCACACGTACCTGATATAACTTGGAAATTAATGACAGTGACCATTTGAACAGCACAACTTGTACCAATGGAATAAATGCTTTATTACTGTCAGGAAACATAGACCAGTAAATGACTATAAAAATTTCTGTTTTGTTCATACAGATACATCCTGGTGTTCACAAAAAAAATATTTATTTTAGTCACTTCTGACTTTCAAAAAACTGAGATACTGACTAAAACTGATTGGATGGATATAATTTCAGCCTAGGTTTTTATAAAGGACTTTGATCAGCAATTATTATGTGTTAAACCATAATGTATAACAGATTTATGCAATAAAATACCCATACAAATTAGGGAACAACTAGGGAACAGTATATAACTGTACCATTTCAGAGCTTGCAGAGGAGTAAATGGAGATGATCCAAGGCTTTGACATTTTTACTGTTCATTGACTTTGTTAAAATTGAAGAGCAGGCTGGTGGTATATTTGGTAACTTTGGTGGTATTTTTTTGGGGCATATTTGAGACTTGACTGAGTGAGTGCTGTGGACAGAAAATGTAACTGCAAAGATATATGTAGCAGGTACCTTACATTGCTCACTTAGGCTTAATTGGAATGAATTGTAACCTTTTGGGGGCATGGGCAACATGCAGGATACAAAGAAAAAGCTCCAGTTGTCTTGGGAGGTGAATTTAGTGGAAGCTTCTGACGTTTTGGGGCAATATTATGTCAGTAAAAAATAATACAGAGAAAAATACTGTGATGCTGTCAATGACTTCCTTACCTACCACAGTAGAAGGAGCATGAGCAATTGTACCAGGACCAGGATAGCTGGTATATCCTAAGCAGTGATGTGTCTAATATGAGAAAAATCAATTATTTGGAAAGAAGAGTCAAACATCAGACTCCCTTTTAATCTTCTCTGCAATATAAATAGCAAAAATTAGGCTAATGAAAATAAATTCATTGTATTTGACAAATATTTCGCCAAATTCAGTGTTTTGGAAAGGGCTTAAGGAAATAACTATAGAAAAAAAGGGTAAAGTTAGCTGCTGATGCTGAGGTAAGTTTGCAGGTCATCAGTATTTCTGACTGCAGGATTCACTGCCAAATGGTGTCTTTTTTTTTTTTTCCTCCTACCTTCATAATGTAATTCAGAATTCAACAAGTACAGTTTATGATTTTAAATGTTCTGAAATGGTTGGTACAAACAGCTAATCCTTGGGAGGAGGATACTTAGGTGAATAGATGTGTCACGTTCATCAGACACATTCCACAGAAACAGATTAGTTATTTTCTTCATTGAATTGATAATCAGCATATGACGTATATTGTACTGCTGCATAATTGCAACAGATTTCTTGATTTTAAAATAAATTATGAGAAACACTTGAGAGCAGGAAGAGTAACGTTAAGTGCGTAAGTCCATTTATTTTGTCACCAGGAGTGGTAATGGTGTTATTTTTGAACCCTGAAGTACTAAATCAACAGTAACATGAACTGTGCTTCGTTTTTCTTTCCAGATGTGCTCTTTATGCCACTGTCCCGGAGCAACCATTGGCTGTGATGTGAAAACGTGTCACAAGACATATCACTACTACTGTGCTTTGCATGATAAAGCTCAGATAAGAGAGAAACCTTCACAAGGCATTTACATGTAACTATTATTTATTTGTTATGTCTGATTTTGTATTTATAATTTTACAGTCTTTGTTTAAAAAACAAACAAACAACAAAGCAAAACAACCCACTTTGGAATCTAAACAAAACTGTTGCAAAAATTTCTAATGATGATTGTGGCATTCAAAACAGTGATGTGCTAGAAAAGCATATTTTCACTGCAAGATTTGTATATCAGTGAGTTTTACAAGTGGGAGAAAAATGTACTGGCATTTAAATTTAAAAGATGAGTAAATAATCTGTGAATCGTGACTGACTTGACAGTTTTCAACTACTTTGTTTATAGGATTTTATGTCGAAAACACAAGAAAACTACGCATAACTCTGAAGGTAAAATTATTCAATATAAATTTTTCCCATTGTAGAAAGATATTTGGTTAAATTTAATTTTTCTGGAGAATATAAATGTTTTCAGTAAAAATTAGAACTACATTTTTTTGAGAAGTAGTTTGGAAGCCCATCTGATTTCTGTATTTTCTCTAAAAACTAGTGGTTGAGGTTGGAGAAAAACCAAACCCATAAATTTTAGGATGTTCAAAAGATATGATGGTCCATAAAAATGAAGTTTGGGTAGAAGTTATTCATTCCTTTCTGGGAAGAAACTGGCTTATATTTATAGTTAAATATTCACAATATTACTATCTGAAATATTTTATCAGGTAACAACTGATTTTTGTTATTGCTAGTGTTCCTAAATATTCACTATTTTTTTAACTATTAAATAGAGTTTAACTCTTTAAATAAGAAGGACCCAATAGTAAATGAAAAGACCTATGATCAGTTCACTTATGGATGTATTTTGGAGTCATTTTGATAAAAAAGGCTGTATGGATGCATTCATGCATCATGTGGATCTTTGCAGAGAAGAGTAGTGAAATGCCACAAATGTAGATAAATGTGTGGTCTATTAAAATTCCAATCTAGTTGTGCTACTGTGTATTTATTAAGGTATTTTTCCTTTTTTTCTACTGTGTGTGAGTTTGGGTAAGAGAACAGTTGGTGGTTTACTTCTTACATTGCTTTTGCCTGAAATGTCATCAGACTTAACTAATGAGGAGAACATGACTGTTTAGTGAACATGAAATTTCATTAATTACTTCAGTCTCTGTGCCAAATGTATTTTTAAGGTAATTTACTGCTTTTTATGCTATGGGTAGTAGATCTATTAATGGTAAGGTTTGGATGCTACTTCATTTTTCAGAAAGATACTGAAAGCAGTAGAAAATCACAAATTAAAATTAATTTTTTTTTTAGTCTACTTATGTAATTATTATTATGTGCTTTGTATATAAACCTGTCTTGATTTTGTTATTACTAGATTTAAACAAGAAAGATAATATATGTGTTTTATTAGTTCTCCAAAGAGATGGGGCCATGTTATCTTGTAGTTTGTGACTTTGTTTCTTTGTATTGGGAGTTGTTTTGTGTGTTAGCAGAAACAGGATATGAAAAACATATGAGTCCAAAGAGATTAATCTCTTTAACTGATATTTAAACATAATCTTTTATACTTGCTCTGTATTGAAAAATGCCTCCAATTCTGCATGGAGCCCAAAGCCAATGGATGAGTTTTTCTGCTTGGAATTCCTTGCAGGATCTGAAATTGTGCTTTCCTCTAAGAGTTTTCAGATATCATTATCTCCAGTTTTATCATGTCATTTTCTAACAGCAAAGGCTTTTAAATGTTATATGGATATGTTGTCTGGGAAGACATGGGAAAAATTACTAGAAGCATAGTGGCTTTTCTTTCTTAAATGTTGATGATGGCAGTTTATTAAAATGTTAAAACAAACTCATCCCAAGAGACTCAGATTGAGGGTAGGAGAGGAGGAATAAACAACATCACTCAGAAACACTGAGGACAAAGAACCCAATAGTATCTTATTTAGCATTTAACTTTGCACATTTTTTTTTTTGTTTAAAATATTTAATTCTGTTATGCTTTGCACTTTTAGAAATATGTTTAACTATACTTCACATTTTTGTTTTCTGCTTTTTATTTAATATTTGACTGAAATTCCAGCCAGTGCTCTTTCCCAAAGAATATGTTCTGGTTTTAGTCCATACAGTTTATGATAAACTATACCCATAAAATAGTTTTTATTTGTGGTTATGGATTTGACAATGCCAGAAGCTGGGGCTTTTTCCTGATAAACTTCATTTAAATCAAAGAAGGTAGAAATACATATTGCATCTGCTGATACAATGCTAGAAGTTATTTCCATAGCAATGGTATTCTGCTACGTTGAAAACTAATTACCTTTAGCAGACAGAAAAATACAGAGTGGTTTTCAGAATTTCAGAAGGGACTTCAGAGATTTTGTGTCTTAATATTTAAATGCTGAAGTTTGCTCAGTGAAATGACAACTGGAAGGTGTTGGATGGTGAGATTAAGCTTTATATATGTGTTTTGTTTGTTTCTCGATAAAAATGTGAATGTCAAGGAGGCATTTAAATGTGAAAGAATGGTGGTGTGTGAAACCAGAAAGAACTTGGCAGAGGAGAGTGACTAGAGTAGGCAGGGAAACTAGATTCTAATGTAATGGCTTTTTTTTAATCTTGTTTTAGTTTCGTTTTCGTTAATCTTTGCTCTTAGGACTGTTTTCATAACAGAACAGTTAAAGCTCTTCCGTGGTTCTGTCACTCAGTGTAGGTGCACAGAGAACTCTCAGTCCTTTTTAATGGAAACTTACTGCTCCTGCTCTGGGGTGCAGTGTGGTTGGGGTTTTTTATTGTTATTATTTTGTTGGGGTTTTTTTTTTTCCTTGGTCAGTTTAGAGTGTCTCTAGGTTCTTATTCTTTGTTCTCTGTATCCAGATTGAATTGTTGCAGTCCAAGTATTTTTATTATGTCACTTATGTTAGTGGATGTTCAAAGAGTTTTTAGGAGTGTTTGGTTTGGTGCAGCCCAGAGCAGTTTATTTTCTGTAGGCAGCACTGCTGCATAGCAGTGAGATTTTTCTCTCCCTTCCCCTCCCTTCCCTAGCAAATAGATGCTTTGGGGTCATACTTGTTCAAGTTTGAGATCTGCCTTGTGTACTAAATTCTAGTTTAAAAAGACTATCTGTTAACCATTTAATAACAGTTAAAGAAAATTCCTGGAGGCTGCATGGAAATGTAGTTGAAGGACCTATGTTGGAATTAAGTTACCCACTAAAACCTAAGAAAAAAGACCTCTTAGATGTTATTTGTTGCTGTCATGAAATTCAAGTGGGGTGAGGATTTATCAGACTTGGTATCTACTCATCAAGACAAAATTAATGAGTGATGGGAGTTAATTTTCCCTTAATTGAGAGGAGTTGCTGACTTACCTTCTGCTTTTGTTGAATATAAAAATGTGAAACATGGCAGCAGAGTATTGTGCTCTTAAATTCATTATCTGTTTCAGGAGATTGTTGGGTTTTTCTGATTTATCTGTATGGCCTGACCTTCAGGTGACATAACATAGGAAAATTGTGTTTCTCCTATATTTCCTTTGTGTGTTTCAGAGTGATTCTTTTGTGCTGTGTTCCCATGAACTGGAAAAAAGTCATTTAGATTTTTGCCTTGCTGTTTACAAATCTAACAGTATAACTTTTCCTGAACTTGAGATAATACCTTAATTCATAATTTTAGGCAAGCTATCTAAGTTTTCAGTACCTAATGGATTACACAGGTTGGTGCCAGTGCTTTCAAAAGATCACAGCTAACTATTAGTTGAATTACTGTTCAGTTTGATACAATTGCATTTATTCTTTTTGAAGAATAGGGTATTGTTGAACGAAGGTTTTGGAACTGTTTGTTGGAATTTATTCCAGTGTACTGGAAATAATTGTTGAAAAATGAAAAAACTGGTCTCTCTCATTTCCCTGCAGGTGGGGTTGCCCTGGCCCATGTGTTGAATTTAAAACAAATTCAGCTGATCAGGAATAGTTTGATATAAGCTCAGATAAGAATGTAATTTGATTCTTATGGTAAAACAAAGACTAACAAAGACAGCCATGTGACTTCTGCTCATAACATTTAAAGCAGATGCTTTAGAACCGTGGGGTCAGAAAATAAAATGTCCATAATTCCTGTTGTAGCTGTGCTCAAAGCCTCAGAGAATGATGTTTCCACAATGGAAATAAGGACATTCCCTGTCTCAGCATCCCTTTCATGTTATTCTAATGATCAAACATGGAATCTGTGCTTCTCATACTGCTCAGTAAGTGTGAGTCGGGGTAATATTTCTCTGTGAGACCTATTTAGAGACATTGCAATCTGTAGTGAACCAAGCACTTTTTCAAAGCACTGTGTAAGCCAGAGTTTGGCAGGTGGAACATCTGAAACCTTTTGGCATTACAGTTTGGTAACATTCTGATTCATCTCTGGATTCTTAAAGCAGTGTTTGTTCCCTGTTGCATTTTCTGTAGCACTGGTCCCAGCATAAGCTTTCCTCACATTAATGCAGTCGGGTGTAACAGTTTCTGTAATGTTGCAGTTTGGAGTCATTTCATTTCTCCTGGTGGATGGTGACATATCCTTCCCTGGCTCTGCTCGTTGTCTGTCTTCTGGAGAATGCTCTGGATATGGCATCAAATGTATATTTGGTGTTCCCACAAAAACACTTGGTCCGGGCAGCAAATCAGTGGTGTCCCATGAGAGACTAACAGAGGTTTGTGCAGAAGCATCACAACTGTGTTTTCTTATGGAAAAACACACAGCTAAAGGAAAAGGAAAGGCATCATCATGTGGGGAATGCTTTGTCCTGTCTGAGGAGCTGTCCTGTGGTGTTACAGTTCTCCTTCCCAGGTGTTACACAAACAGAAACTCGGTCAGCTACTCACACTGAACAGGTTTATCATACCAGGGGTCAGAAGCTTTGTGATGGTGCAGAAAAGCCAAGTGTATAGTCTGTCTTCAGTCTTTGCCACCATTTGTTTGCTTGAAAAAGCATTTAGATTGTGTTGTTATGAAGGACTATTTCACTCATTTTCTATGTTAAATGTACTTAAAGAAATAATCTCAAGTACCTCATATAACATAGATACTATTCAGTCAGAAATAACTTTTGGACAAGAGTCATCAGTTCCTTGAAGTATTTGGTGCTTTTGGAAAACACTGGCAGAATGTAAGGGGTAATTTAATTTTTTTCCTCTTCACTCTTGCTTTAGTTTAGATACATTTCATGTAACTTAGTCTTTTTCCATTGAAAAAGAAAATCCAAAAATTATATTCAGCATTTTGATTGTTAATTTCACATCACTTGCTGATAAAATCTTCTGTTATTTCATGATCACTTTACTTGATTTTGTATTTGCTTGCAAGGGTTTTTATGCAAATCTCTGGTTCTTATTAATGCTTATATATGCATTCACATTTTTGGTATTGATTACTGGGCCAATAAAGCTCTCTGGGTTTTTTTGACATTTCTTTTCAATTTAAAATAATTGTGTTGGCACATATGGTTCATTGGGTTTCAGCCATATTTTAAGGAAATCTGACTTTAACATCCTGAAGTAGTTTTTTCTTCATTATATTCCATTTCTCTTCTACAAATCTAATAAGGTTGATTTTGTTCCTTGAATTTTTAGTTTCTCTTTTATCCCAAATGCACTGTAAAAAACTTTAACTACACATATAATTTCAGATTTACATAGCAGCATGTCTAACTAAGCCACTTCCACATTCTACGTTTTGGCTTCTTTTTATGTCCAGTCCGGCTTGCAAATTTTGCCAGTCAGTTTTGTTTATTATCTTCCTCATGCAAACTCGGCCCCCTTTTGCTTCTACCTTGCTTAGTCTGTTGTTAGATAATGTAGGAGGTGATAGAGCTGTATTTATTGTACTCATCCTCTTTTTATTTGTTCTTTCACAACCTTTAAATCACTTAATTCTTTTATTACTTTTCTTTAACCTGGCTTTTGTAAAGGGGTGATTCCACGTGTATTTCAAGCTGATGCAATATAGATCAGTGATATCTCAAGCTCTTCTCTGCCAAGCCTTATTTTAAACAGCAAAACATCTCGATCCTTTTTCTTTCTAGTCATGATCAAAGGAGAATTTTTAGATTTCTCTCTGAAGCTGAATCTCCCTGTTAACAGTTTATGTAATACAGTGTTTTGCCAGGCTTCTTTCTTTGGTACTTTGTACTGCTCATGGATTTCTAAAATGCAAACTGGGGGCTCGTTGCTGCTCATCTTTTTTCTCATCTGAATTTACAATATCATATTCTTAAGTGCCTTTTAAAATGTAGATTGTTTCCTCTTGCTTTCTACCCTTACCTCCCCTTCTCAGGCCATATTGTATATTGAGCTTATTTTTTTCAGGTCTAGCATTTAGAGACTTCAAAGGGAAGCTCATAGCAACCTCCTTTGATGACTTTAGATAAAGCTATATTGAGAATATTGTGATGATTTTAAAAATCAGTGCAATAGTGGGATATGGGATGGGGGGCAGTTGAAGAATGTCTAGGGAATCTCAGGGGATCCAGAGGATGGGTGATACCCATGATAAAACAACGCCTGGTCAGGGAGGAGTTGAACAACTGTTTGTGTTTTCCTTAGTTCAAGCTGACATGAGAAGTTGGAAACACCCAACCATCAGATGCCAGGGACACAGGGTAAGCTGGCAGTGGGCTTGAGGGGAGGGGTAGGGCACCAACCACGGTGTATAACATAAAGACCATCCAAAGCAGGTGTGTTTGACATCTGGTTACAATCCCTTCCTGGTCTGTTGTGTGAGTGCATAGTGCCATAAAACCCAGAGAAACTAATGTTTTGAGGTATCAGTCTTGCAGGATAGATGTGATAGAGCAGATCCTCCCATTTTGGTGGTGTTAATCTATAGGTCCATGTCACTTGTAGTAGGAGACACAGATCTGCAAGGAATTGTATTTTTAGTGAAGAGGTCGTGTAGCATCTGGATTTCAATGAAGTCTGAACTTTTCTGGAAGTCCTAGTTTTGAGCACAGAAGGGGGTTCTCCTTTGAGGAAAGCTGTGCAATCTTGATGTTTTTTTTATCTTACACTGAAACCATCTTTTAAAAATACAACATTTTTACTTTTCAAATCTTAGATATACTAATAATTGTAGACTAAAAACATAGCACTTAAGAACTTATTGTATTTGGAGGCTGTGACATTTCTTATAAAAATGTGTGGTTTGGTTTTTAGCAATTATGATTCACTTCCGTTTTTGTAAGTGTGGCTACTCAGGACATACTTTAATGCTGTGTAGAAAATAAGGGTGACCTGAAAGGTTGAAAGCATTTTGGCTGACAGAATTGATAAGGAGCTTTGGAAAAAATAAGGACTGTTGGTGCATGGACTGCACTTTGCTTTATCCGATACAGTAGGGAAATCCATGGATTTATTTTGGAAGGAATATTTTTAACTTCTTACTTATGTTATTTAAAGGGTGCTGAATTCAACAGTCATATTTTTGTAAGATTTTTTTTCTAGAATAACCATCTCTGATTTCTGTACATGTAAAAATATTCTCTTTGAAAGAGGATTTCAGGTTGCAATAAAATTTGCTATACGCAGTCTGAGAGGTTGATATCTAAATTGCATAATCTTGCTTGGGGAATTTAACAAGTGATTAGAGATGAGAAACGTTAGTTAGGAAATTCTGAGAAGAAAATGTAAAATGTATTGTTTCATTAGAATAATCTATGTCATCATATATTAAATTTTTTCAGAGTAAAATAAATGGTGGCTTTGACAACTAATTAGAAAAGAATAGTCTGTATATACTAAACCATAGGAACGTTGTAGACAGACTGATATATTTTAGTAGCAACGTGGGCATATCTGTGTATAGGTGAATAATCTGTCAATCTAAACCAAAATAATTTGCAGTATAACCTGTTCAGTATTAGATATTTCAGTATAGATTTCAGTATAGCCTGTTGTGCTGCATTTGGATTCATCTTCTTTCCTTCCTTAATAAGTGAGCTGAATCTGTAGCTTTCTCAGGGATTAGCAACAGATTCCATAGGCAGAGCTGAACGGGATGTTCTTGTGTGCCAGACTGGGGCCAGGCCTTCAGTTGTCTTCTGCTCCCAGCTGGTGGCTGTGGAATATGTTCAAGACTTTGACTTCGAACTCTTGTGTGGTTGTGTTGCTGTTACCATGAGATAGAAATGTGATCTGGTTTTTATGTGATAATAGATAAGAAAGACGAGTTCTGGCAAGGCAACATCTCAAAATAAGATGTCCTGTCTGGATACTAAAACCATATGGCAATGTCCATAAAGAGGATGTTCCAAACCTTATGATTACTGTTTCCTTCTGTTTGGGAGCTCATACTGATATTTGTGGTTTGGATTTTGAGAAGAAAAGTCCTTCAGCGGGGTCTGTACATGTTTCTCTATAAATAAATCTGCTGAAATATCTTTGCATTTGGAGCAGGGTGGGTGTTATAATTAAAAAAAAAAAAAAAAAAAAAGAGGAGGATGCTCCTGCAAGCAGGAAAGTTGTTAGTGACTGAATTGAGCTGGTTATTAGATATAGTTATCAGATATAACTTAACTAGATCATACTGGAAGCAGTCTTAAGCTTCCAGAATTGACCTGTATTATCCATAGAGCCTTGAGTTCTCCAAAGGACAGTCTGCTGGAATGCTGGGTTACAGCTCTGTAGCATTCACAGCTGAGCTGACATTTTCAAAGGAACTTGTCAGACCTCTTTGGTACGTCTCTTTTAAAAACATACATTCTTATATTCTTAATGGTCTGTAAATTCTTAATCTGGGATGTTGTCAGTGTGGATGGTTTCCTGTAAACTGGCAGCTGCTTTTAGCTGCAGATGTAAAAATATACTGTAACAAAATGAAATTGTAGGTTTGTTTCGTGAAGGCAAAATATGTTTCCGTTTTAAAACTTAATGTTCTAGCCAAATGGGTGAATTTCTTTTTCTTGAGTCAGCAGGCATCAATTAATAAAGCAAGGACAGTGGTGTTTGGGTACACTGGCATAATATCAAGAGCAATTTACATTGGGGTATGGATCTTAAAATAATAAATTAAAACCTTATCTCGAGGGTGAAAACATTTTCTGGTTTCAGTCTCATTTAAACAGTCTTTTTTTCAGTAGAGGTGAAGATATGTATCTGAGGATACATTTTGAGTCTGAAAGTATGAGCTGTAAGAAATGCTAAACCTTCATGTTTTACGTTATATAAGATGCAAAACTGAGTTGTTACAAAGAAATAAATCATGTTTTCAGGATCTGCAGTTGCATGTTTGTAATACAGAAAATACAGGTTATGTTTTTTTCTTGCCTAATTTTGGTGGGTTGTGGTTTTTTTTGGTTTGGGTTGGGTTTTTTTTTCCTTGATTTGTTTTGTGTAAAATTTTTGAGAATCCTATTTGATGATGTTTTCTGACTTCTAAAGCAGATTTAGAAGAAAGTATCAATGAACACGAGTTGGAACCTTCACCTCCCAAAGGAAAAAGGAGGGGTCGTAAGGGAAAGCCAAGGAAAACAAATTTAAAAGGGCAATCAGAAGACACTAGATCTACGTCCTCACATGGCACAGATGAAATAGAAAGCAGTTCCTATGTAAGCAGTAAATATGCTAAACTTCTTAGAAGACAGAATTGCATATTTCTTCTCTGCAAATATAATTTTTATTAAAATTTGCAATTGTCTGAGCCTCCAGCTGGTGGCCACAGGCTTTTGAAATTGCAGCCTTATTTGTAACCCAGCAGTATATTTTAGTAAAATGTTTTTCTTTCAGAGAGACAGGTCTCCCCACAGAAGCAGCCCCAGTGATACAAAACCTAAATGTGGATTCTGTCATGCAGGTGAAGAAGAAAATGAAGCTAGAGGAAAGCTTCATATATTTAATGCCAAAAAGGCTGCAGCACACTATAAGTGCATGGTGAGTAAGTGTTGTTGTTAACCAGTCTATTCTGTGAATTTTGTCTGAATTGCTATTTTAGGTTTTAATACAGTGCCCTCACATGTAATTATGCTTGAGTATTGTCTGTGTGCTGATGATCTCTTTAAGCACTGAAGTGTTGCAAAGTGAGCAATTCATTTATTTTCACTGCAGGCAATATGGATAAAAGTTGGCTTCATGCTAAGAGATGGAATTAGCTCAGGGAGACTCTTTAGCTTATTAAAAATGCTCCCTTAGCGTCTAAATGCATATAAGTTTTTAAAAAGGAAAACAGAAGAGTTTTAACTAAAAGAACCCACTCCAAAAATAAAATAATTTTACTCCACAGGCATTCAGACACAATCTGGGAAGAAATTCATTAGTTTTCTGACCTGTGGATTCAGACTGTGAGGCTCAAGTAGAGTGGGATATGGAAGTTCTAGAAAACCCTTGATCTTAGATGGTCATGTTTATAAAGCTGTCAGCCTGAATAGAACCTAATTTCAATGAACGTGAGCAGACAGTGCAATCTCTCTTATAAGTTGTTGTATGAAGGATGTAGGGCTTTGGGTAACAAGCCTCAGTGGTTCCTGTTGTACCTCAAAATGAATAAATAATACAGGCAATCTGTGGAGTATTAATTGTCTTCCTATCCCCAGGCTCACTAAACAGAGAGCTGGTGTGTGCCAGCAGCCTTGAGTCCTACAGGATTCTTTGCTGCTTTGTGTACCTGAACTTTAGTTTTAAGATACTTTAAGCTGAATATGCCAGGGTGATGATAGAAGGGGTGGTGCTTCTGTGCTCCATTGTCATCCCTCAGGGCTTTTCAATATTGACAGTTATGTTGTCACCAGCGTGTCATGAAGCTCAATTATAAATGTGTCACGGGGAAGGAAATGGAATATTCCTAGGAAGTTGAGTAGTGTAATTGGTAATATTGCCCATTTATTACTTTGTGTTTTTATCCTGTCATTATTGCTTGTCTGCTTCTTTGTCTTTTAAAATACATTTCTCCAAGGCAAATTAAAGCAGTCAGGCGGGGATCGGAAGGAATCCTCATCACATTAATTACTCAGCATGGCTTTTTCCTACTTTGTTGGTAAAGCACATACTGTCTGAGATCATGGAACAGGATGTTACTCCAGCACAGAAAAAAATTTCCAGCCATGTTGGTGACCTGAAATTATTTTGACTTGCTTGTTTTACAGTTGTTCTCTTCTGGCACTGTCCAGCTGACAACAACTTCACGGGCAGAGTTTGGTGATTTTGATATCAAAACTGTACTTCAAGAAATCAAGAGAGGAAAAAGAATGGTATGTATCTGCAGAACGTGATGAACGTGTTAGTGATTCTGCTAAGGTGTGTGTAACTGTTCCACAAAAGGAAGGAGGCAGTCTTTTCCATCTGCTTATTTATAAAAATATATTTAAATATATTTTTACTTGTGGGATGAGCAACCAGATAGGAATCACCTTAAAATTAGTGGTGTTTTGGCATGTGGTATTTGGGGTTCTTTAATACAATGTACATAGTAATTATTATCATAGAATCATATGATTCATGTTAGCCTTACTGTAATTATGAGAGTAATGGCTTTGTACCTGTGTTAATGAAAACACGCCTCGTGAAGCTACAAATAAACTTGGAGAATCTGCAGTTCTCGCAGTGAACATATTCTCTAACATAGTGGAACCAAAACAGTGTTTCCAGTTGCTTGAGTGTTTTAATAGGAAAACTTATTAAGGTCTTCCAGGAGGGGATGTTGGTAAAATGTCACATTGTATTTTATTAAAATTCAGGGTGTTTTTAAAGTGCTAAGAAATTTATGGGGTGTCAGGGAGAAAAACAGCAATGTTGTTCCTTGAAAAAGATAATTTAAGACTCTTCATGTATGAATATATTAACTTCAGTGGCAATAAAATGATCTTGGAAATGCAAAAACATGTGCAACCACGTAGCAATTTTCAGTGCAATGAGCAGGTAAATCCTGCTGTTCATATTTTAATAGGTTGGTATTTTATAGTTTCTGGTTTACAATGTCTTTGATTAACTTTTCATTGGAAGGATGATCTGCCAGAGGTATTACTCTGTTTCCAAATGGTAGCCATAAATATGAAGAACACTAAACTGAATACTGAGAGTCAAGAGACTGAGGGGCTGAACAGTGCTGTTCTCTTCTTTCCCCTGCACAGAAATGCACACTCTGCAGCCAGCCTGGTGCTACTATTGGGTGTGAAATCAAAGCCTGCATAAAAACATACCATTACCACTGTGGAGTAGAAGACAAAGCTAAATACATTGAGAATATGTCACGAGGAATTTATAAGTAAGGACCTGTGTAATTCTTGACTCTATGAGAGTAAAGATATGTCACAGCGCTTTTTATGCCTAACTTGGCTAGTCAATTATCTCATTAAAAAAGAGGATATTATTTCATTTAAAATGGTGTTTTTAAGTAATTGTTGACTTTGCAGAATATTTCAGTTACTCTGCTAATTTAAAATTTCAGTTGTAGGGTTGTAGTATGAAAATTGACCTGTAGTATGTTTTTCTCCTTGACTAATCTGTAATTTGTATCAAGAAAATTTATGGCGTGATTCCTCCATATTGATATGTTTGTAGCTTACTTTGGGGGGTTTTTTGGACCCCCTAACTTCCTCTACTTTCTGAAGTGCTGTGAGTTGACTGCAGCTGAGTTGTCATGCTGTGCCCACGAGAGGGCATTCATTGAGCAGTGCAGTGGCAGTTCTGGAAAACTAGGATTGATCACAGTTTTATTGGCTGGTCTTGAACCTTGTCTTCGTTCTCAGTTTAACTGATGCTTGACTGAAAACCATGAATGACTTAAGACTTAGCAACTGACTTGTAGCACATCTCAAAACTAATTGAGAGGAAAGTCAGGTTTTGATGGATATTTTCAGTGAAAGTCCTCACTGTTTCTTTTATTGTGCCAGACTCTATTGTAAAAACCATAGTGGAAATGATGAAAGAGACGAAGAGGATGAAGAAAGAGAAAGCAAAAGCCGTGGCAAATCAGGCACTGACCATAATGACATTCCTCAGCAGCAGCTCAATGGAAACTAGGTATGGAAGTTACTCCTGACAGATCTGTTACCAAGACTAAAACGCAATATACATTTAATGTAGTTTATTGCAGTGAAGTATTTAAATCTAGTGTATGCAAAGAAGTACTTTTTATTGACATACTGTAGAAGAATGGGGAGGATTTGTTGTTTTTTAAATCCAGCTGACTTTGTAACAGTGTAAGAAGGGAGGCCCTCATTTCTATTGCTAAATGTAGATGTATTGTCAGAGCTGCTAAATGCCTTTCTGTACGATTTTAAATTTACTATTGTTTTCATCATTTTTTAAACAGGTTCAAGGGACAGAGTTATAGAACTGGGAATGGCTAAGACATCATAACTACTAATTCTTTTAAATTGTTTTCTAAAATCAGAAAAGGGTTAGTAACTTTTTACTACCCGACTCTGTTAGAAATTTCATTGAACTGCCTGAAACGTTCATGTGTGTGAGCCTTCAGTAAGTGGCAGAGTTTTACATGTCAATATTATGTAGTTTGTAGTCTGCAGTGTCTGGAAAAAAAATGAAACACTATATAAATGATATGTAACATGTACAGTGTCAAAAGTTAAGGCAGACATTGAAATGAAGTAAGATCTATATTTCTGGACTGAATAAAAACCTTAAGATTTGGAACGTGTAAGTTGTTTAGTGGATTCACGCAATGAGGGAAGGTCTTAGCTAGTTTAATTAACAACACGGACAAGTTCGTGGTGGCAACGAGCTGGTACTTTGTGATTTTGCATTTTCTTCCTGCACAAGTTACGGAGGCCGTACCTGGGGAAGCCGCGCTCTGTTTTTGCTTGCGAAGCACAGTAGGAAAGGACTCGGTGTACACGAGGCACGCTTGAACATTTCAGGTTGTTCCTGTTGGGATTGCTCATTCCGCCCGGCATGGTTTGCGGGGAGATTTACTTGAGCAGCTGTTGGTTCTGAGCTGTGAGCTTTAGAACTCATGCCAAAGGGCTGTAGTTCGTTCTTTCCCCAACGACCCACCTCTTTCTGTGTCCTGATTTACAAAGAACACTTCACCAAGTGTGATTAAAACCTTACAAATGTTTGGACTTTGCAGCCCAATCTCTACCATTTCAGAGAGTTACAACTCTTAACTCACTATGGAATTTAGCCACCATATCTGACGTCCATACCTCAGGTGTTCTCTGTTGTGTGGAACACTTCATGTTTTGTCAAGAATATGCATAAAGGTCCCATATTCTGTAAGAAGATTGAGGAAACAACCTTTTTTGCTAGATTGGTATTTATTTTTTAATCTTATGACCACTATATGAGAAACTTTGCGTATCATTCTTATTGTTTTAGTCATTCTTTTTCCTTTCTCTGTCAAGTCAACAATCACATCATGGAATTCTACTTGCTAGAATTTGATGTTCCTTTAGGGAATGATCAGATCTAGGCTATACCAAACCTAACAGAACAGTCCTCTGACTGCTTTCAAAACACCTTGTCATTTCTAATGGGTACTGGCTTCTTCAATTGGTCTGGTAAAGCACATCCTCAGACTTAAATAAAACCAAAAAGCTGAATCTAGTCCACATGTTTGTCTGTTACTACCGCATCACCTTATTGTTTGTTTAGGGTTTTGACTTGTTTCACTCTGAACTCCCAACAAAACTTCTGGATTTGAAGGAAGGAAACAAGCAAAAGACACTGATTTGACTATAAACTGCTACAGTTCTTCTGTGATTGGTATTGCAAAAACAGTTTATTTGTAACATGAGTTTCTGTAGCATTTTTTACTTGTATTTTTAAAAGATTTAACGTGTGTCATTTGTCTTCTTATGCATTCCCTTAATGTCTTGAGGGACTCAATTACTGTATATTGGAATTTCTAACATTTTACCTGTTAGAATTCAATCAATTCTGTTTGCTTTCCTGGAGAATAATGCCATTTGGAAAGAAATATTGCTGTGTACAGAAAATATTCAGTTACTGCTCTAAACATGATGCCATTGATCATTTTTATTTTGTATTTGTAACTTTCAAAATTAAAAGCGTGACTTGAATTGCAATGACAGATCGATTATTGAAATTGTCTATCAAGGTGTTTTGTTTCTCCTGGAATATGAACATTTTTCAGCCACTCAGAACAGTTTTAGAATGCAAAATAGCATCCTTCAATATTTAAATTACTTCAATTTGTGCCTCGGACATGGCCCTTCCATGGAAAAAAGGCACTTTGTTTGCAGCTACTGTATTTAACTAAGTTTGCATGGGGTAGATCTGCCAGCATACTGACTGTACTTGAGACTGAGCTCTAATTCATTGTGTGTCAGTGGCTTAGTATAATATTCAGTCCAATAACTCACCTGTTATGAAATCAATGACCCCATTCCATGCCTGGAAGAACCAGAACAGCACTTTACCTTCGGGTAGCAGAAAAGCGAGTGGCTGGTTTCCCTGTTACCTCTGTGTGCTGAGGTGGCCTGACTGAACTGTCATCAATTCAGAATTCATGGAAACAAAGTCAAAAGCAAAAACCTTTTCTTACAAGCCTCAATTTTGTCATAACTGACTTCAACTTATGTATGCTGGGTAAAAGTGCCTTACAATGTAAAAATTGTATTTATATGTTCCCAAGTAGCATCACCTGCTGGGGAGTAATTCTGTCGTGGTGTTAATATTTAGAAGAAATGTACCTCAGCAGTGTATTTACTGTACATCTCTTACGTCCTTAATTGTAGTTTTAAAAAGCATGACAATGTATGATAGTATACAACATTTACATCATTTTTTAAAAAGACAAAATACTGCCATTACTGTCTTTTTATGTGTATTTTAGCTTGGAATTTCAGACAGTCTGTCTGAATTTTTTGGGGGTTTGTTTTTTTTTTTTTTTTTGGTAAAGCAATGTAATCTTTGCAAGCATATATTGAAGATTATTCTGGAGCATCTACTGCCTTCCCAGAAATGTTAGAAGTAATGAAAGTGCTCTATAGGTGAACTAGGTATGTTTAAATTAGCTAGTTAAATTAATACAGTTAATTAATTACTGAGAATTTTTTTAATAGGCACCTTCTGCTTTCATCTCACAATCAGAGAACTCATAAATTCAACAAAACTTGTCTTACAAAACTGGTTTCACTTTATTTAATTTTTTTAATTATTATTATTATTTTTTGCCTTTGGGCATTTCATTTGCTCACAAGAGGAGTGTGTGCTGTTTAAAATGCCTGGAACCCTCTGAGAAGGGAGGTTTCTCCCCAGCTCCCTGTATCTCTACATTAGGAGATCTCCCCAGCTCGCTGTGTCTCTGTTAACAGATCTGTGGTTGTGCTATTCCAGGAAAGGATTGTACCAAGGAAGGACAGGCCTCACAAGGATATTGTCCGAGTAACTTAAGGATACAACTGGTGTAATGCCAGAGTCCCAAGGCATCCCAACCCCTGTAGCAGTGGGCTGTGCTGTCACTCCAGGGAAGGGTGAGAGGCTGGTTCAGTGTCAGTGCAGCTCAGTGGGATGTAATCGATCAGGTGATCAAAACATCTGCTCCTTCAGCAGGTGCTGATCTACAGGAGGTTCAGTGATAAGGCTCTAGTAGGAGTCACACCTACACTCCACAAAGTCTGATCTTTAGGCAGAAAGAGCTGTGCTGATATACAGTGGTTTGAATCTGCCAGATCTGGCCCTAAAGTATAATAGAAGAGAGTTTGCCTCTTATTGCTGCCTTATAGGAAAAATAACTTCATGCTAAACCAGAGTGAAAAATGAAGAGGTGATAATCTATTTGAAATATCAGACTTATCTGTCAGGTGATAATCAGTGCATTCCAGAAATATTAATATGTTGAATCAGATTGACAAGAAAATTATTCCTCATTAGATGAAATTAATCTGAAGAGAACTGAAAGTACATGATAGCAATTAGTAGCTCTTCTTCCATGTCACCAGAATCAGATTCCACTGTATTAATGATGGAGGTGAAAAAACAGAACACGGCCCTTGATTTATATACTTGGTGAAGCAGTTCCTGTACATACATATGTATGCACAGCCATTAGTCAGCAGTGACATCTCAGCCCTTAATGAATCCTGGAGAGCTGTTGCTTGTCAGAAAGCACTCAGGTTAGGCCAACGTTTGCAGATTTTGCTCTAGCATACATTTACAGTAGGTGTAAAGACAAGGAATGTATGGAAGAGGGTAAATGCATTCCTATCTACAATGTTATGTATATTTTGTTCCTGTTATATTGGCTTTACTTCCAAAGTTGTAGTTTGCAGTATTAGTTTCTTTTTATTGGTATCCTTGCATATATATATTCAATAAATGAGTTATGAATTTCATATTTGCATATCTGTCCTTTTTCCAAAAGTACAATTTTTTAAAACTGTCACTTTAATGCATAAATGCAGCATTTCCTATTGAAGTTACAGACCCAGGAAGATGTTACCAGGAGAGAGGTGAGAAGGCATCATGTTTGCAGTATGGAACTTAGAGGTAACTGCTGTTTGTGTTCCTGACTCTGTGCCCTGGGGAAACTGCTTTGGATTTACCACTGGTTAATAATGCAAAGTGACTGACTCACTGAAGGTTCCTTTTCTCGCCTTTCAAGAACTCTTTTCTTTTTTCTTTTTTTTTTCCTTTTTTTTTTTCTTTTTCAAGAGTGAATTAATTTAGCCTAAGGCACCAAGGGAATGCAGGGTATGTCATATGTCCTGGTTTCAGCTGGGATAGAGTTAATTTTCTTCTAGTAGCTGGCACAGTGCTGTGGTTTGGATTCAGTATAAGAATACAGTCGATGATGCTGATGGTTTAGTTGTTGCTAAGTAGTGTTTAGACTAAGTCAAGGACTTTTCAGCTGGAGGATACAAGAAGTTGGGAGGGCAAGGAGCCAGGACAGCTGACCCAAAGGGATATTCCATACTATATGGCACATGCTCAGTGCATAAACTGGGGGGAGAGGTGGCCGGGGCACTGCTCGGGAACGGGCTGGGCACCCATCGGCGGGTGGTGAGAGTTGCATTGTGCATCACTTGTTTTGTATATTGTAATTATTCTATCATTATAATCACCATTATTATTATTTTCTTCCTTTTCTGCCCCATCGAACTGTCCTTATCTCAACCCATGAGTTTGCTGACTTTAACTCTTCCAGTTCTCTCCTCCATCCCACCGGGAAAAGGAGTGAGTGAGCAGCTGTGTGGGGCTGAGCTGCTGGCTGGGGTTCAACGACAGTGTAAATAGTCACACTGCAGACAAACAGCTGCATCCAGATGCACTTTAGAACCACAGAAATGTAGCATAAGAGATTAACAAAACAAAGGATCACTTGGAAATTGCTGGATTTTTCCAAGTATGTAACTGCCTTGAGTAGAGAGCAATACCTTTCAGTGATTTTAAAGTATCAAGAAATGAGCTGGGAAAACCCCAAAGGAGGAAGGGCACTATTGGCCTATCAATGAATATTTTGTTATTATGTCATCACCTGAAACAAGGATTTGATTTGATTTAATGAGCATACTATGTAATTACTCTGACCTGAGAACAATCATCTCCCCAGTCAGCACAGACTTAGGTGTCAGGAAAAAATTGTCAGTTATCGTGTTCAGTTAGGAAGTTGCCAAATGATCAGGTCTTATTGATTAAGTTAGAGAATTACAGAATATCCTGAGTTGGAAAGGACCCACAAGGATCATTGAGTCCAGCTCCTGGCCTTGCACAGAACAACCCCAGAGGGTAATTATTGATGCTGTGATTCCACAGCCATCTTTGCAAACATTTCCTGAAAAGGTTAATTTAAGACTTTTATTATCAAAGTTGATGCTGGGAGTAGTTTGACCAAACAACTTTTTGGTGCCATGAAAATCATTACACATACTTACTTTATGTGCTGAATGTTTTTTGTGGTTTAATTCATTCGGCTGAGATCTTTGAAGGAATATTGTGAAGGAGCCTTCTGGTTTGATGGAGTAGCTGGTCACTGAAAACTTGGAGCTATGGAGGGGGGACCCACAGGCACAAGAGCAAAAGACTTTAATTGTCCTTGCGTTGTGTGACATCAGGGCAGAGCAGTGAATGCTTTGAGGGCTCTCATGTCCTCACTTAGACAAGCTCAGCTTACTCTGCTGTGTGTAAGGGGTTGCAGCAAAAGCACAACAACTGTAGTTGTCCCTGTTCCTAAATGAGTCACCCCATATTACTAAATTACTTCCAACCATTAGAGCCAGAGGGGGTTGCTATAACCTCTGAAGGTTCAGCTTGTCCCTGCTTCCTCCTGCCTGCTCAGAACTCAGGGTCAATAGTTTAAACCGGAGAATTAATAGAAAAGGGAAACTGGTGAGCTTCTACAAGAAAGATCAAATCTTCTCAGTCTACTGCAAGGTAACAAGCTGCTTGAGCAGAGGAGAAGCAGTGGGCACAGCTTTATTTTAAGTGACTCTCCATAAGAAAGCGGGGAATGACACCAATTTAAAAGTGAGGTTATAAAGCCCATTTGGAAAACCCTACTCAGAGTAATTATTAGTAATTCACAGAGTGCAGGGATATATTGAGTGAGATTCTCTGCAGTCTCGCTCTGACAGGAGATTATTTGGTATTTTCATTAACAATTTAGAGATGGCCTATGGTGATTAAATTGTAGAGAGCACCAGACTTGAGCTAAGTACTGACTGAGCAGAGGACAAATACAATTCAAAGTGTACTTGACAAATTCAAAAGAGTTAGCATGTGATTCAGTAAATCCAGCTAAAATGGATTTGACAAATGCATATTTGTACATTTCAGCAGAAGCCATGATCAGCTGAACAAATACAGGATGGGACAGGACAGGCTGCTACAGTAGCAGTTGTACAGAGGGGTTCTCCTGGGGTTACAGCCACTCACCAGCTGAACATGATTCAACAGCATCCTGTTCCTGAAAAAAAACAAATGTTGCTGTGGAATCTATGAACAGGAACGTAGTCTGTAAGATACACGGTATGGTCCTTCTTCCTTTATGTGGTAGGAGAAAGAAGGCCTTTCTTGGAACGTGGTATCCAACTGTATCTACTGGACTTTGTGGAAAATGTGGAGCAGCTGAATATAACCAGAGAAGAGCAATGAGAGGAGTGACAGGCTTGTTTCAAGATAATGGTAGACGCATTTTCAAATCAGTAAGAGGTAATTGCAAGGGAGGAAATAAACATTTTCTCCCTCTGATACAGGTAGAACGAGAGAAATAGATTCTATTGCAGCAGAGAGACATTGAGCTGAGACATCCGAATGGGTGGCTGGCCTTGACAGCAGGAACAGGGAAGCTCTGGATTACCCTTCCTTGGCAGTTTGTGGAATCTCTGGAATTTGAGATTTTAAAGGAAGGGTCAGTGGGCATGGTATGGGGGTAGTGCAGATGAGGGTTGGAGGGGCAGAGGATAAGGCCAACTGCAGGTGCCTCCCAGCTCGTATCTCATACCCTGCCCTCTTACACTCACACACAAAGGCCTGTGAGGGAGTCACAACTGCTCTGGAGCAAACACTGCACTGGCAAAGCTGTGCTGCCTCAAGGCTCACAGCCATGTGTTTCCTTTTTCATCCCTTCTTTTAAAATAGCACTTATGGTAATAACATGTGGGCACACTGGCACGTTCTTGTGGAGTGGCCCATGTCTGCATAGTTAGTATGGACTTTCCGACACCGCCCAGCGTAAGGCACTCTCCACTCTTCCATTTCAAACTTTTGGGAGGACTTCAGCATTCCAGCTTTTTGAGTGAATGTGTCCCACACCTTAAATGTACATTTTTGTTGTGTAAGAATAAGCGAAGTGACAGCAGTACTTTATAGAGACAGTTCCTTGATGCTTCTTAATTGTGTGTGTATGTGCACTGGGATGATACAGAGTTTGAAGTGCCTGATCTCTTACCCAATTACTGTGGCAGGAATCTTAAACCTTTATCTGAATTTTTGCCAGAGATGATATCTTACTCTGTTTAAACCCAGTTCTCTGCTTTTATTTTTCCTAAAACAACATTCCAGCTGAGAAGAGAGCAACCAGGGCTAGTGCTGCCCAGCTTTTCATTCCCTGGGTAGACGTGCAGGTTGCTTGGCACACGTGCAAGACCCAATTTCACACTGCTGGCCTAAAGAAATTCCATATTCCTGTGCAAAGACTCCCATCAGGCTCCTGCCTGCCAGTGGAGAGCATTTCAGAGGCTTGGGGCAGAGGGAGGAAGAAACTCCCTCCCGAACCATAGACTAAAAATAGGCTGATGCTGTGCAAACAGCTTTGCCGTGAACTTCCCTCTGGCAGGCAGCCAGTGCAGCTGCCCGAGCATTTTAAGCCCAGATACCTCTCCAAAACAAAGAGTCACTGAAGTTAAGCACAGTTAGCAACGCTTTAAATCTTATTACTCCCTGCTGTGTTGTCTCAATTTCAGCTTCTTCCAGAGTGCAGGTAGCTTATTCGGGATCTAAGGTCAAATTTTTTCACCTAAGCCATGGTTGAGACTGGCACTGGCAATCCCTGAAGTCTGCAAAGTTCAAAGCAGGGAGGAGGCCTTTAATCTAAGACTGAAATACTCAGGTGATGCGTCCAAAAAGTGCTTTCCTGCAGAGTAAGAACTGCCGTAGCTGGGCTGCAGAAGGTTTTAAAACTCTCCAAATGGCTGTTAACTAAACGATCTTAAATCCTGATGTGGCAATATGGAAATTGAAAAGTCAGTTTCTTAAATGAGACTACTTTAAAAAAAGAATAAACACGAGACACAAGACTCTGGGCAGTTGGATTGAATGACAGAGGTGATTCATTGAGGCCTTGAAGCCTATGAGTTATTTGGGTTTGCCATAGTTTCCAGTGTTTTTACCTACTTATTAGTGCTGATGTTTCACCCTAAAATAAGTTACCACATTCTTTTGTACGCTTTGACTATGAAGACTGATGTTTCAGTGTAAGTATCAAACTTCCTCCTTCTTTGTTTCAATAGTTGTTGATTGTTTAGACATAACAAGATTCACATTTTCCCTTATCATGATTTTACGGGAAGTGTGTTTTCCAAAACTAATTAAATCTCTGGGTAATTTTCAGCTATTTCACAGGAATCACTGAGAACACAGTAATTTTGCATAGCTGCTTTTTTCCCCTCTCATTTTTGTATTGTCGAATATTCAGGTTTTATTTGAATCTTCTGTATCCAGTTGTCTGGTTTGTGTGGGAATTAAACAGAAGATCAGTGTCATTGTGCTTTACATTCTCTTTAAACTCTCATCAATAGCAGGACCACACTAGTCTGTAAGTTTGTAATTTAAGATGGACTTGGCGGGGGTTCAAAGAGACAGGAGCTCTAGTCTGTCTCACTTCCCCTTGGAAAGCCTTTCTGATGCTGCCAAACAATATTTACACCAGCAGGGAGCTGAGTTTTGGAAAACTTTTCCAGGCTCTGAAGAAACCAAGCAACCTGAGACTTTGATAAGCCTTAGTAAATTTAAAAACTCCTGATGCTATCAGTGTGTAAAACCTGTGTTAGCCCATCAGATATCACGGATTTACAATTTGAGGACTGGATTTCAGGTAAGAGACAAAATTAAGAGCAGAGGTTTGGCAAAAAAAGTGTTATTTGAAGCAAAATTCTCCTATTGTCATCTCTGTTGAGCACTTTGTGGTATCTTACATTTCTGCAGTTACACCTACAGGTACTCTGTTCCACAAACAACTGAACATACTGTTTGCTAAGTCTGGTCAGTGCCTGCAGACAGATAGGTTTAAAAAGCATCAAGCTTATTTCTTCTTTTGGGACCTTCAGCTTTCTAGCTGTCTGGAGAGAGGGTTCAGGTGAGGTCATGTTTTCTCTGTCCCAGAAGAAAGGTTTTCTCCCCTTGCTATGGGGTCTGGCAGTCCTTTTGAGAGCAGTTCTCCCCCTTCCCATCCCTGTTTTGTGGGGCTTTTTGAGGACAGATTTCTGAAGGGGATTTCCACCCATGATTCTGGGTGGGTAACAGGCAGTAAAGAGGAATTCTAGCTCCCTGCTGCCTGGTTTCTTAGCGTGGGACCCTAAAAATTATTTTATTTCCCCTTTTAAGTATGAATTGAGTTCTAAAAGCAATGTTCAACTGAACTCTGTCCTTGCCAGGCATCTCATCCAGTCGTGCAGCCTTAACCCAAATCCAGATTCAGATCAAGTGTTACTCCTATAACAGCATCTCATATTTGAGGATCTGAATGACAATCTTGCCAATCTCGTATCACACAACTCAAGACTTCTTTGCAAAGGACAGGGGAGTCCTGAAGTGCAGCTCCCTCCTGCCCTGGTGTGTGTGTGTGTGTCTCTGCTTCCCTTGTAATCTGCCCAGAGAAGATTTCTGAGATACTTGAATGGCTGCCAGGGTCTGCATGGGAGGCAGGGCCTTGGCATGTGAGCTCTGACACCTGATGCTTGGTCTGCATTGAGGCAGTGCCAGCTGGATCCGCTGCCTTCTCTATCTGGAGTTATCTGATCGGCCTGCTGGCTGTGGGATCCTGCTGGTCTTCCTCATTCTTCTCCCTGTTGCTAAAACAGCCTTGCCACCACCTCCTGCCTTCTCTTGAGTTTCTGTCCTCACACCTTCTGGCCCCTTTGTCTGTGCTGGTGTCAATGGGCTCAGATTATTTGGGTTAACAATCCTTGTGTCTGGGTCACCTGTGTGTATCTGTACAGGCACCTCTTCTGAGATATGTGACAAAGAGAGTCTTTTACGTATTTTCAGTAATGCTCCTGGGGTTTCCAGACAGCTCCTGCACTCAGGTGCCTAGTGGAAGCAGATTAACCTGTTCATTCCTCAGAAAGCAACTGAGAAAGGGAGGGAATGCCACATCCTCCTTCCCTAGTGGGAAGACCTGTGAGCACCAACCATCTGCATTTGGAGTTGTCCAGCCTTCCAGTGCAGATATCCGGAGCTGAAGTCCTGCTGCAGCATTCCCTTGGTTTCTTACTAGCAGCTTCCATCTAAGCAGTGACAGAAAAAATTGAGGCTGTGTTAACTAAGTTTTTAGCTAAAATAGCTGCTTGACTTTAGCAAGAGAACTTCCCATGCCCAGCCCATCTCCCAGAGGTCCTTTCACACCTGTGTAGCCCTGGGAGTTTGCTACGTGTGGATGTTGTGATGTGGTAATCTGTCTGCTACTGTTCTCCCAGGGGCTGTTTAATTTTGCCAATAGGGTGGCTGCCATCAGTCACATTCATTTTGGTGGGGTTTGCACTGAAATATGTCACATAGAAGCTGTTGGGTCACCCAGGTATCTTCTTGATGCAAGTACTGCTGAATGAGGGGAGCGGAAGAGATTTCCTTGTTACCAGCATGGAGAAAATGTACCTCTCACTATTCCTTGCTGCAAAGGGAAGGGAGGAATCTGCTGTAACTGCCTTGGCCCTGCTTTTTGTTCTGCTTTGCTGTTGCAAGGGCTTGCTGGGGGCCTCAGGTGACTCCTTGGGGGTGAGAAGGGCCATGCGTGCAGTCAATGGAGGTGTGGGAGGAGTGAAAGGAGGTCAGGCTGGGCTTTACTGTGTCCTCGTGCAGGGTTTGCAGGACCATGTGACAGCGTCTGATAACACTGGTGTTCCCCTCGTGTGGCAGCAGGGATGGTGCAGCAGCTCTGGAGGCAGCTCTGCAGCAGGAACTGAGCTGTGGTCTTGTTGAAAGAACCCTCTTTTCTTACCAACTCCATCAGGCCACATTGTTCAGTGAGTCAAGTGGAGCTTGAAAAACAGCTATTTCCAAAAAAAAAAAAAAAAAAAAGAAAAATACTTTAATACCTTTCTGGTAGTTATGTTGCTCAGGCTTCAACCTTTTTGTCAGGACAGGTTCAAACAAACACAATGTCCTTTGGGTGGGTCTCTGGATTTCAGGTGTGCCTTCTTCTCTGTCCAAGCCACTTCCCACAGCTCTCCTGTGCCCAGGGAACAAGGTCCCTGCTGAGCAGGAAGAGGAGCAAGTGCAGACCTCAGAGCTGTTGGGGGTAAGGTGGGCAGCCCACATGCTCAGTCAGAGCCATGGGGCTTGGACTACTAAAAATCATGGGCACAGGACTGTGCTTCAGGGTTGGCAGCAGTGAGCCCATGCCGTGCTCTGCCTCAGTGACGGGATCTGCCTTTGCTTGTTTTCTGCCATTTTAAGATAATCCTTGTTTAAATTCCTGCAGGCCCTTAGGCGAGCTGGCCCTTAGCAGCAGGCTGGCACCGGGTGAATCCCGCCGGGCAGGACCCCATGTGTCTGTGGTGTGGAGTGCCAAGCGCCGGCCTCGCCGCGGTGTTGTGACAGACGCCGTCGCGTGTCTGGTCCTGCTGAGCCGGCACCACTGGGATAATTCTGAACAACGGATGTTTGCAAACTAAAGCTGATAAATGCCATAAATACCGGCCCCAAAGGGCAGCAATCCAGGCTGGTGGTTCTCAGGATGCTTGAGATTTTGTGATACACGGAGTGTTTTGTAGTAACTGTGTAATTCTTGTGCCACTGACCATTCCTTGCACTACTGAATAAAGAGCAAAATGTCTGTAATTCCCCCAACCCCTTTCCTGGAGTATGAAAACCTTTGTAGTGAAAAAGGAAGTTATCTGCAGCTACAGAGAAGTACATAGGTTCAGAGGTTTTGCTTATTTTACTTTTGGTAATTAAATTGTCATTTATTAGCCAAGCAGGGAGAGAAATCTTGGTAAACTCTCATCATCCAGGAAATCCCAGTCTTGAAACAAATACGTAGATAGGCACCACTTTCCAAAATCCATGGAGACTGTCACCACTGAGAATCACTTTGATGACACATTTCTACAAGAGTCAACAAGACGGAGAACAGGAATAACATTATTTTAATAGGTATTTTGCAACAAACAACATCTATTCCGTATTTCTTAGGAAGGGTGTGTCTCTTTTTAAATGATGTTTTTGTACATTTGGCTTCCTCTCCCATTTGAAACATTTGGCTAGAAAAATAATTATAGGCTACTATAATTACTAGTCAGAGTGGAGAGATCTCTCTGTAGCCATGTAGTAGATGGGATGCTTGTGTGCTAAATTCACATTTTGGAGAATGCTCTCTATATAATCTAATGAGATATTCCTTCTTGGTTTTCCTCTTGACTAAAAATGGTGGTGCTCATCTCAGGACTGGGTTACTGCCTGGAATTCTCCATTTTTCCCTGTTCTGTCTCTACAGACAAATTTTCTGGTCAGAAGGGAGTTATGCTGGTCTCAGTAGTTAATCTGCTGAAGATTTTTTGTGCTCTTTGCTTTTTTAGAAGACTTGTTTTGTGAAACAAAACCAGCAGATAAATTCTGCTAGTTCCCTCTGAGTCACCCAGCAACAATGGCAAAACTGGTGGGGAAAAATGGGGGGAAGAGGGGGATTGGTGAATGGGCATTGACCTGAAGAGCTGACCCAGAGGACACTATTTCAGGTGCTTCCAAAGAATGACTGCTCAGTTATTACCCCCAGGTACCCCACACTCGGGGGGGAGGGGGGGCATGTGGTTGCCAGGAAAGGTTTCTAAAAGTCTGTAAACAAAGTTATTTACAACTGGTGCTCACACAGGCCATGGTTCACTGGGCCTGAGCACTGAGATACGGCTGGCTGGCAACAGAGAACAAAATAATTATGAAATCAAGAATCCACTCAGACACAAAACACATTTATTAAATTATTTTGCCTTGTAAGAAGCTATGCATACCAGAGAAATCAGAACACTGGCTTTCCCACCTTATGTATCATCTAGCCAGAAAATGTACAGCTCCCAGATACCTCTGAGCCCCCTCACCCTGCACTGCAAACCTCAGTGGCCCTGTACCAGCAAGAACAAGACTGGTCATCTACTAAATCTGGTGCTGATCTCAGCTAACCAACTTCCTGTAATATCAGCAAATATTTCTGCTTTTGTAAATCTGTTTTTCCCTCCATAACGGGGTGCCAGCAAGACCAGGAATGCTTTGGATCCAGGAATGTGCTATTTGGCAGGAGGAACAAAGAAATTGCTCACTCAGAAGGGCAAAACAGGACTAATGGTTTTGTCTGCTGGGGAGAAACTGCACAAAAGGCAAGCCAACAACTCCTCCCCGCCATCAGAAAGATGCTGTTGGATGCTACTTTTAATGGCAGAAATTTATATTGGTCATTAATGAGAAATGTCTTCAGTAACTAAAATAAAGTTGGATCCTGAAACACTTCTGTGGTTGCAGAGTCTCTTGATAGATACTGCCCACTGCCCACTAATGTCAGGCTCTCCCTGGACGTGACAGGGCAGCTGCTGTTCTTCCTGGCCTTCTGGAAATAATCCAGCTATGATGTGTTCCTGATATCCCTGAGCTGCAGGGCGTTTCATTCTGCTGCTCCAGGCAATTTGATAAAGGCTCCTTCCTCCCACTCCAGAGTTAACCCTCCCAGACTGTAGCTGAATACCTTGCTGCAACAATGCAGCATTCAGTAGGGATCATGCCCATTTGCTTACTTAAAATGTGCTCAAATTATTTGTTTCATAAAAAGGAGCAATTAAATTGATTGCATGGTGTTTTCTGAGCCAACAGCAATAATGGTAGGTATGTATCGGGGTGGTTGCTACAGCTCTTTATAAACAAAGTTATTTTTAAGAATTATTATCCTTTTCTTGACACAAAGATTTTATGCAGCATAAAATAAAACTTGGTTTCCATCCATTAGAGAAAGAAGGGGAAAGTCTTCAGCTGATACATAGTATAAGAAACCACGAATTTCCATTTGCACTGCTGCACTGTCCTTACTCCACACCTACAGGAAAAGTCAATCCTTTTTTTTTTTTTCTTTCTCCCATTTGAGACCACTGGAGTTATCCAGGCCTTTCCATGCTTTCCTATTATTTTACCTCAGGATCAGATTTTTCATTCAGACAATTACAGATATGGACAGCATCTACAGGCACAGTTCAGTCTTATCTTACAGGAAAAGGAAAATGATCTTCTATCCACCCCATGCAGGGAGGTCCCATTGTGTGTGGGAAAGTGGTACCTGTCACTACTGTCTTTGCCTGGTCAAAAGGCACAGCTATCACCAACTGAGGCTCACTTTTAAGTCAGTTCCCTGCTCTGTCAGATGTGGAGTGGCCCGTGCAAAGGGTTCCCTGCACAATGTCAGAGCCACGTGCTGTGAGCACACTAACCCTGCAAAGAGAAGCAGAGGAGAAAAATCCCACAATATATGACTTATGTATATTTGACCCTGGCAAATGATCAGCTGCTGGAGGCCTGGAGCATGACAGTCGGTTATCACAACTGTCCTGACACAACACTGCTGGCTTGTTTGAGTGCCCTGCCCTGCCCAGGGCACTGGCAGCTGGCACTGCTCCAACACCCCAGAACCCACCAGTGCCATGGTCTGTTGGGTATTTAGAGGTACTTTTCTCGTGCCCTCAGCTGCCTTTGCTGGGGGACTGGATTTCTTCTACTTGGGGAGAATGAGACCCTACCAAATCCTGTGATTGACAGGAAGACACGGAGGAATGCAAACATTCCCGTTTCTTTCCTCCTTCAAGGCGCATAAAGCTGCAGTGGAGGACGGGCCATCCCTAGTGATGGAGAGGAGCCTGGGCAGCACTTGGCAGGAGAGGAGTGTTCCTGCTGGGCATGGGGAATCTGTCTGTGGAGCCCCTTCATGGACGTGAACACCTGAGGGATGCACATCCCTGTCCTTGGTTCTGGAATGACAGCAGTTACCAGCCCTGTTCCCATGGGCATGGGAGTCACAGAATCACAGACTCAGTTAGGTTGGAAAAGACCTCTGAGATGATCAAGTCCAACCTATGACCAAACCCACCGTGTCAACCAGACTAGAGTTCCAAGTGGTCTTTTCTTAACCAGGGACGGTGACTCCACCACCTCCCTGGGTAGCCCATTCCAGTGTCTAATAACCCTTTCTGTGAAGAAATTCTTCCTGATGTCCAACCAAAACCTCCCCTGGCACAGGTTAAGACTATGTCCCCTTGTCCTATCGCTGGTTGCCTGGGAGAAGAGCCCGACCCCCACCTGGCTACAACCTCCTGTCAGGGAGTTGTAGGGTCCCCACTGAGCCTCCTCCTCTCCAGGCTGAACACCCCCAGCTCCTTCGTCTGCTCTTCATCACACTTGTGCTCCAGCCCCTTCACCAGCTCCGCTGCCATTCTCTGGACCCGCTCCAGCACCTCAATGTCCTTCCCGAATTAAGAGGCCCAGAACTGGACACTGCCACCCTCCCATGGAGTCCTGAGGGGACGGGGAACACCCCGACATCGCGGTGTGTGGAGGGGAGGGCCAACTCTGAAGACCCTGGAGAGGGGATGTGGGACAGCGCGGGGGACACCCCCACCCCGCTGGGAAGGGCACAGCCCCGCCGAGGGCCCCGTTCCGGCGAGGGACTCCCCCTGTCCCGCTCTTCCCCGGGGGCAGCGGGGCGGCCGCACGGCCACGCTGAGGGCGGTGGCTGCACCGCGGCCATGTTGAGGGCGGGGAGCGCGGAGGGCGCGGAGGCGGCGCCGGGGCCGCTGCGGGCGCGGTGCCTCCCGCTCCCCCTGCCCGCCACCACCGCTCCGAGCCGCCTCTGCCGCCGCTGCTCCGAGCCGCCCGCAGCCGCCGCCGGCGGGGCCGCGCTCCATGGCGACCCCCAGCCCCTGCATCGTGGTGAGTGCGGCGGGACGGGCGATGCCGGGGCCGCTGTGCCCCGCCGGCCGACGAGGGGGGTCCCGCCTGCCGCCCGGAATGCGGAGATCTGTGAGGGAGCGCGGGGGGTGCCGCGTCGTGTGGTGTGTCGTGTCCCGTGCTGTCGTGTCGTGTGTCGTCTGTCGCGTCCCTCAGCGCCGCCGCTCCCCGGAGTCACCTTGAGGGCAGCCCCGGCCTCCCTGCCAGCGCCGGGCCCGGGGCTGCCCGTCCCTGCCCTCGCTGCCCCGGGCCGGGCGCGTCCCTTCCCCGCGGGGGCCGCGGGTCCCTCGGGGTGGGATCCCGGGAACCCGGAGCCCGGGGGCGGCCGGCGCTGGCGGCTCTGGAGCGAAGGTGGATGAACTTCCCCCAGGGCTGCACAACTTCCTATTCCTGTTGCTGTTCGCGGCGTGCGGGAGGCTCCGGTCGGGAGGACCCCACGTGTGTGTGAGCCGGGGCTGCTGCCGGAGGAGCAGCATCCGGGGGATGTTCTTTATATTTTTGCGTTATCGCCGCATCTGCTAAGGCGCTTACGTGCTCGCTTTTATTAATCTTTTTAAAGCCAGTGCCGGTGCTGATGAAGTGCGTGCGGTGTCTGGTGGCCGGGAGCTGTGCCGGCCGCGAGGTTGCGACTGTAAATCCCTGCAGTCCATAAAAAAAACCCCTGGTAAAACCTGTAGGAAGGGCCCATTCCCTGTCAGATGCAGAAAGGAAGGTTTAGTAGGCACGCTCGATACAACGTTGGTTCTGAACCACAGGAAAATACCTTGAGTTTTGGGAGGGACCTGCTTTATTTCTTAAAATAGCAACCTGCTGTGGTCTGCAGGGACCCATAGCAGGGACTCGATGCCCGAGCCCTATGTGTGTGTGCAGCTCACACAGGGTCAGTTTTGGATGGGAGTTTGAAATACTAATGAAATTCCCCAGGTAAAATACTCATTAGGGGTTACACAACAAAACCCCCATGTAAACAGTTGGCTGGTCACTGGCCAGGTAAGTCCTTGCACGGGCACTGAAATAGGATTGAGTCCTGCGAAAGTAGCTGTATCAAAATGGATACTTAAAATGCCCACCCTGGTGAACTGTCAGTGACAAGCTTCTGTTTTCCCTCTGCAATTCTTTTTCACATCCTGGTGTTCAGCTGCATAACCAGAGAGTGAAGGAATTAAAAAAACACATTGTCATTTTCAAGCTGCAGCATTGTTAAGGTTCCAGGAAGGCTCTGCCTGATGTGACAATGTGCCGTGAGCCTCAGCAGTGTTTGGTATCATTATATACATTTGCTAATCCCTTGTCCTAATTAACATGCACTTGCCAATGTTGCAGGCTACTTCATACAGGGAGTTTGTCCATGTGGAACAGGTTGCTGAAGGCTTGAAATTCAGATTCTGAAAGATCTTGAACCTCCCCGTTTTGGAGAGGGTGGTCAGAGCAGACTTGCTCCTCAGCATCATAACTTGCCGTGCTCACGTAGCTGTCTTGTCCTGTCCTGAACACTGGCTCATGTGTTTTGTTGTGATCTGGTGTTGTGGAGATTTGGAAGGTGTCCATGTCAGAACCTCTGCTTGCTTAATTGCAAATGCAGGTTTTGCATTACATTAGGAAAATCAAAGAGGTTAAAAAGCTCCTTGGTCATTTTTTTAATGGAATATAGAGTTTCATTCAGGTGAAGTACCTTCACTTTCCCGCTCTCCGGTGCAGGAGAATGTTGTGGGACTTGGGCATTGCGTAACAACTCGTGGTATTTCAAGTAACCCTTGTGAGCTGTTAGATTACACTTTGTTTGTGTTCAGTGTGAGTGATGTTTTCAGGGAGGCTGATGAGTGTTGTGGGTTTGATAGTTTTTACTGAATAACGCAAAGTCTCACCACAGATTAAGGCTCTTTAGAAATCTCACCTTATTTCCTTTTCAGATTGGTGATGATGAACAAGGCTACGACCTGGATTTGTTCTGCATACCTAAACATTATGCAGATGATTTGGAAAAAGTCTATATTCCTCATGGGCTCATCATGGACAGGTTTGTTTGACTTCAGACAGTACACTGATTCCATGACTCAGGAATAAACAATCTTCCAGTGATAATTTTGCTGCCTAGTGACTGTCTAAATAGATTACACTTAATTAGAGACTAGAACGTGCAAGTGCTAATTAACTCTCTTTTTTTGGCTTCTAAGAGTTTGTGCATTTTCAGTCATGCTATTGTTTGAAAATTGGTCATAATTCTCAAGCAAAATGTTGTGGTAGGTAGCAACCTATGACTTTCTTTCCAGTGTTCCTTTGATGTTTTACCTCCTTAAAACGTAATTAGAAGACGTTTTGTTGTACCAGTTGAGTCTGAAAGCAATTATAGTCTCCTGAATTTCCATCAGATATTAATAAAAGTAAATTATTAATCTTGTCATCTTAAACTTTCTCATGTTCATGTGGTAGGTAAATAACATCCTGCTTTCTCCTACCTTCTGGGAAAGACGTTACCCTCCACAAATATAAATCTATTGCTTCTGTGGTTGCTGAAATCTGTAATGTGCTGTGAAGTTTTATCTTGTGTGATCAGAAATTAGTGCATAAGCCTACGTAGCATTTTTGTTTTATTTTGTGTTTGATAGTTGCTAATTCCCTTTAAGAGAATCAACAACAAATTTGGTGAATTTAAGCCATTTATGAGTGGCACTGGGGGGATCTTCTAGGAGATCTTTTGACTAGGAATGCATCTAGATTTTGCATGGTCCTGTTTGACTAGATACAATGAACATCCCTTTAAAAAAAATTTATTTTTAATTATTGTAAAAACTTTGCACTGGAAGTCCATATAGAGCAAAAAATTGGACAAAATACATGTCATTAAGGAACTGACATAAAGTTTATAATGGTTGGCTTTCTCTGAGAAACCTGCTGTCAGCTGGCACACAATAAATGCAGACCATGCTTTCTAAAATAAATTGCAAGATAAATTTAGAGACAATGATTGCAGAAAAACAGTGCAGTGTTCTCTTGCTCTGCATTGTTGGTATTGTATTCTGCATTCAGGACAAGTTTCTGGCCTTCTGACTTGGCAAATAAACTCTTTAGTTTAAAATTTGAAACTTTTCTTGCTCCTCAGTAAGGGGTGCTGCCTTTTGGCTTGTGTTACATTGCTCTTTGCATGGAAGCTGAACCTGTCTTTGGAAGGAGAAACACACCTTTGTGTCTCATATCTGACAGCCAAACAGTTTCAAGGGGTTAAAATTTGCTTCGTCTGAGTGTGATGTATGAAAACAAGATCATTTGGCAGCACTATTGTTGGACTAACCTTGAACAGCAAAACTTAGTTGACCAGTAATGTGTAAAAGTGCCTGAAATGGTAAACAAATATTTCTGAGCAAACATATTTCCAAGTTTGATGCCCGTGTTTGCTGCTGTTCACAGTACAAAACACGGCTGCTGTGGTAAACAAATGAAATGTTTTGACAGCTCACTCTTCCTTGGTTTTGTTTAGGACGGAGAGACTGGCACGAGAAATCATGAAGGGCATGGGAGGACACCACATTGTGGCACTCTGTGTACTGAAGGGTGGCTATAAATTTTTTGCTGATTTATTAGACTACATCAAAGCCCTGAACAGAAACAGTGACAAATCAATCCCCATGACTGTCGACTTCATTAGGTTGAAGAGTTACTGTGTAAGTATCTGTGCAGTGCTGTGCAATTTTTATCTGTTTGACTAGAAATGAACAGAGGTGATTTAATATTGTTACTTCCAGAATGTGCTAATATTAAGCAAATAATCAAGGGAACTAAGAGTCATAGGCTAATTTACTCTTTCTCTGCCTTATTATATAATGCGTTTTCTTTTAGACCTTGGTTTCTCCTCAGCCCAGTAAAATCCTTATGGAGAGTAGAGAGTCCTTTACTTGTTCATGTCCTTTACTTGTTCAACAATTTCCTTTCAGCCCTCTACCCCATCTCTAAAGCTGTGGCTCAAGACTAATACAGAGGATTCTCCTGCAACTATGATTACAAAAATTTAATTCTAGGAATTATGTGGACCAGACCTCATCGTTGAACAGGATGATTTGAAAGCTGCAAAAACTGTTACACCCAAGTTCCCTATCCCATCTTTTGTTTGGCTCAACCAAACAATGAGTCAAAGTAGTTGTATTTGGCCTTGAAGAAATGCTAGATACATAAACTTAGAATTATGATTAGTGGCCCCTGAATGTTGGCCACCTTTTCAAGACTAGGCATCTAGGGTTGCCTTGGGTTTACATTTTTTGGGAGAATCTTTTAGTTCTGAACACAACTTTATAGGGAAAGTGAACATTCTGTAAAATGAGGTAACTTGCAAGTTTTATAGAAGGAAGCACAAGGTTATGTTGTGCAGGTGTATGTCAGCACTGTATGATTCCTGACTTTCTGACAGCCAAGTCTCATGT
This sequence comes from Corapipo altera, assembly GCF_003945725.1. Classification (NCBI taxonomy): domain Eukaryota; kingdom Metazoa; phylum Chordata; class Aves; order Passeriformes; family Pipridae; genus Corapipo; species Corapipo altera. The sequence goes on along the minus strand of NW_020884891.1, from coordinate 5,874,063 downwards.
TTTTGGGATTTCAGAAATTTATGATGTGTTCCCTAAGACCACCTGTAAGGTGGAATTAATGACATTTTTTGGTTTTAGTTTCGAATGTTTCAATACATTGTTTCACAGTTAGTTCTGTATCAGCAACTTGTCATTGAAGTCAGCGCTGTGGGTTACTTGTTGCAGCTGTAGAGGAGTGCAGAAAGCATTAGAAAATGGAGATAACTGACTTGGAAACTCATCCTTTGTTTCATTAAACTGTGGAACCCAGAGATGGAGTTATTGTGATCTATTAATGTGTCACAGCAAAGGCCAGAACTGTGTGGGGCTTTGGTCCAGTCTGTGCAGACAAGCAGCCCCAGCTGCCCGAGGCAGACACACCACTGCCTGTGCAGGGGTTACCTGGAGACCACAGTCACGTTTGCAGAACATGAGGCAGTAATTTAGTTATGTACTTTAACGAGAAGGCAAGGCTGGGCAGAAGGGTTTGTGCCAGCCTTTGGTTGTATCTCACAAGGCACTTTGTGCTTGTGCACTGTACTAACGTCAGCGAGAGAGAGCAGCAGTTTGAGCCTCTTTCCTTCTATTCCTCCCAAAAGAGGAGGCTCCTGCCACCAGTCTGCTTAACTGTGAAGCCCCCACAAGCCCATATATTCTGCCTGTAAAAACCACAGAAAACTCTATTACAGGATAATAGGTTAAAGAATAGGAAATGATGGCTCCCACCTTTTTTTTTTTTTGTAACCCTGGGACAGGCAGTTGTATGTATCTTCTGCTTTCTCCAAGGAACACTTCCAATAGCTTACTTAGCTTGTTTAAACAAACAAGGTAAAGACTACACCCTTTCACACTCTCTACTTTCTAACTTGGAAAAAAATATTGGAGAAATGGTTTGAAACACCTGAAAAAAAGCCTCTGTTAAAAAGCAAGGCTGCCTTTTTACTGGTGTTTCAGGCATGTTTCAGTTTATTTCTTTACTACAGCTGCTTTTGTTTACTACCCCCGAGAACTACAGTGCCTTGTTATTAATAGGGGAGTGAGCAACCAAGTAAGTTTTATGGAAATTAAAAGCCTCTTTTTGTAGTAAAAACATGTAGATGAAGAGAGAAGCAGAGAAAGCCAGACAGAAAGTTGTCTAAGCAGAATGTTTTCCTTGAGGTGTTGGCTTCAGGGTTTTTGGTTTTGTCAGCCAATTCTATAAAAGAATGTTTTCTTATTCTAGATGAGTTAGGAGCTCCTGTTACCTGATGCCTCCACTGCAGTATTTACAAGCACTTCATTTCTGTAGACTCTCTTAGGTGGTTATTAATATCCAATCTTAGGTCCTTTAGAGTGGATAAGAATGTCCTAACATGGACATGTATGTAGCAGCTTGACTGGGTCTTCCATCAGAAATAGTGTTGTAATGCTAAATCTGCTCTGTAGTTTTGACCTGGGCTTTACTAGATGGATGGATTTGTGTTTAGTGATGTGAAAGCCACCACAAGCTGTAATGGACAGTTGGAAGTGGAGCTTTCGACTCTCTTGTCACTGTCTCTGGGTATGATTACTAGATCATCCTGCCTGCCTCTACAGATGGGATAAAAGATGTTAAAAATACCCTGGTCGTATAAATAAAGCAGCTGAACTTTTGTAATGGTTCTGTAATTGATGTAATCGAGGTTCTATTCTTGTTTCAAATCGATCATTTAATATTTACAAGCATATGGGGGTTGTGTTGCAATGTTTTTTTGTGTTGCAATGCAAAGTTCATGCTGTTCTGCACCCAAAAATAATTCTCTAAGAATACTGACATGATCAAGTTGTGATTAAACTTTACTCGTAACTCCAGTTTTCTGAGTCCTTACAGATGAATTTTAATGATCTGGCAAGCTGTTAAGAAATGGAAAGATAGTGTTTGTGAACAGATCCAGCTCTCAGTATTCTTGACAAGCAGTTCATTCTGTTTGTGTTACAGGAATAATGGCTTTTTACCACTCTACTGCATTTAAACATGGAAATGAGCAAATGTTGCTTATATAGTCATGAAGGGCAGCCAAAAGACAGTGGATGTGTTGTGCTGTCACTTGGAAAAATAGGGATTTTCAGTGGAGTACATGGTAAACTCTGGTTAGACTGGTCACAGCAGTATTCTGAAAGGTCTCTGCCAACCAAGCCTTATAGCATAGATGCTGTAAGGAACTTAAAATGCCTCTTTAAAAGGTGATCTTGGAGTCACTTGAGTCAGGAGTTGTGATCTTGTAAAGCATTATTGTTTTCCAGCAGTGACAACAGGGAGGCAGTGAAAACAGATCTAAACAGTAAAACTCTTATGTGTTAAACCACGAAGCATTAAGGTCTTACCAGTACTGAACTGGGAAATAAGGCTCCTGAAGATAACTAAAACATTGTTTAATTATTAAACAAAGTTCTTGCCAGTGGAAATCTGGTTACAGCTGGTGTCAGAAATCTTTAACTGTTTTTTCACCCTTTCATTGCTCAGGAACTCAGCACCTGCATAGGCATTTAATATGACCCGTGAGACACTGTCAAGGTTTAAAGTCAGTTGAGTGACTTTAATAAACTGCAAAGATTTGTGAAGCACTTCTAGCAGCTGTTTTTATCTTTCCTGTGTAACAGTTCATTTACATTTTTTTCACAGTTTAGTTTTGCTGAAGCAAAATGCTCTGTTGTAGTGATGGTGTACTTGTGTTGCTATCCCATTGCTATAAGAAGTAATTTGATCTGTTACCAATATTTGCTGTAAACTAGGCAAGCATAAGCTTTTCTGGCTATTTTTGTAGCTTATAGTTCTCAATAGTAATCTGTGCCTTGTTTGCTGGCTATTCTTCTTATGATTGCTTATTCTTATTCAGAGTAAGGCTTTCTAAGGCATTAAAGTTTAAAATGTAAATTACCAGCTATATGGCAGCATGCAGCTTGGAAAACAAACTGCTTTTTGTCCTCTTTCCATATCTGTAGGGAATGCATAGCAAATCCTAGCTTTTTAGATACATATGTATATATAATGGTCACACATGAGAGATGGTGCCTGCACTGATGCAAATCTCTTGTCAAACAGTCTTTAATCTGAAATACCATCTTTGAAGTTGATCACTTGTAATTTCTTAGTTAATAGAGAGATGCTGTTTCTGAAAGCATTAACATTCACTGGTTATGTGCTTTGCAATTTTGACATTTGCTGCAAGAAAAAAATTAGTTTGACATTTACTGCAAGGAAATAATTAGTTTTATTCTGGTAATGGTAACGCTCACCCTTGTCTTTCTTAGAATGATCAGTCAACTGGAGATATCAAAGTCATTGGGGGAGATGACCTCTCAACCTTGACTGGAAAGGTATGACTCTTTGTATGTTTAAAAGCAAGTAAACAAACAAACCACTAAAGAACCCACATACCTGCATGATTTTAAGGCTGCTCTTTTGGTGTGTGAAGATTATAGGTTTAAAAAATGGAAATGTTTCCTTTAAATATTCACCACTGTGTACTCAGAGTGGATAAGCCCCATCAAAGCCATCAGTTTAGTCTGAACTTAAAAAATCCTCTGTTCACTGTCTTTGGTATCAGCAAAGTCTTAGATTTGTTTTTCTGCAATGCCTGAGAAGAATCTTGTGTAGGCTGTTGTCTGCAAACTACCTTTGAAAGAGACTGGTGTTATTTCTTTGCCATACTGGTGTTCCAGTGAAGTAGTGGTAGTTCCTGTGACAGGCAGTGACAAGAGAAGGAAATGGGAGAATGTAAATTGGGAATCTGCTTTTCTCCAGTGATTCAGTGGAGATCACTGAGCCAGATGTCAGGGGTTAAAGCATCACTGCCTCCTGCTCTGTCAGAACACAGCACTTTCCCCTTCTCTTTACACATGTGATCTTTAAGACATGTATGTCTCAGTTCAGTGTAAAGGATGCAGGTATGACAGAACTGTACATGTCTGTTAGTAGGACACTCTTTGCTTCAGAAGAATGTGAATTGTGTAGACTCTGTTTTGATCTCTTTTGCATATATCTGGAATTTTCAAAGTCTGAATAATGTAAAGACCACTTTGTACTCAGTGGGAGCTGTTGAGGAGAATCTCAGGTAATTGTTATTAAAGCATCACAAATGTTAACTACAAAGAATTTGCTGGTACAAATTGTGTAAACATATGTATATAAACATACATAAATGGTGGTACAAATATTTAACTGCACTGAAAATTAACAAGTTATAGAGATTAATAAGAAATTGTATGTTGTCTAGATATTAATGGATTTTTCCTTTTTTTTTTCTTTTTCTTGCTACCAGAATGTTTTGATTGTAGAAGTAAGTATTATGTTTCACTTTGCAGTTCTAATGTGTCACTGGTTAAAGAGTTCTATTAGAAGTTTGTTCTTAAGCCAGAAAACCTACAGTTTCTGGCTTCAAGTCTTCCAGCTTCTGATTTCAGGCCTGAATTTTGCAACTGGTCTCTGACTTTGAACTAAGCCGTGTTTTGAATTCTCAAATTGTGTTCAACTGCTATATTTAACAAGGAAAATAACCATCTAAAGCTGTTTGCATTTGCTTTCAGTTTTCTGGGATTTTGTCAATTCTAAAATGTCTTTTGTTCCCCCCTTTTTTTCTTTTAAAAAATAGCCTGAACAAACCAATATGAAATTTATTATTGTCCTGGTATCATAGCAAGCTATGAAACTAAACTGCAGAGGTAGAAGGAGGTTCCTGGTATGAGTATCCTAAAATATGCAAAAAACAGATCTAAGCCCAGTGTCTCTTTATGTCATTTATTTAGCAAGTAGTGACATTGAGAACACTAATTCTTAATGAGCATTTTGTAGTTGCTAAATTCCCATTCCTCTGTCTTGTCGTGGCTCCAGGTACAGTACAGCCCAGTTTGATTGCCTAGTAGGTATTGTTGTTTAATTCTTGCTTTCATACCTCTTTCTTGATGAACAGCATTGCTCGTGTTCAGCCAGTATCACTTTCCTTAAGTACAATTGACAATTTCAGGGTAGGGAAGCAGCAGCAGTAGACAGGAAAAGTGGATGTGCAATCTAATAGTGTGTTAAATCTCCAAATAATGGAAATGGCATGTTTGTAAGGAAAGAAACAGCTATGGCAACTGATTCAGCAGCCAAAGGGAAGGATGTTTCTTCTCGTCAAATGTGGCTTTTATGTATTATTTTCCTAATTTGAGAAGGTTATATTATTCCACAGGAAGCACATTCAGTTCCAAAACTCCTACCAAAATAGTGTGGTACAGCAGTCATTGTGTGACCAGTGGTGTCCTTTGAAGTACATTTTGCTTCAGATAGGCAGATATGTTTAATTAGGTATCTGCTCCATTTCAGATGAATGTAAGCCCCAGATTAGGTTAGTTTATCATTTGTTCAGTGAATCATCTATCCAATGACTTGTCTTATGCACTGTCAAATATGAACCCTTTTATCAAGCACCATTTTAACTGTCAAACAGTAAAAATGCACGTTTGTTGTGGGTTTAATGTCTTGTGCACCAGAGCACAAGGCTTTTCTCTACTGCATCCCTTTAATGTAAAAAAAAAATCTGTACAAAATAGAACTTCACCTCCAATAAACAGCTTATCATACAACACAAAATCAGTAATAGGTTCTGGTTTTCCCTTGGACTTTGGAAGTAGCTACTTCTGTTTATTTACCAGCTTTGATTTTTATCTATATGCATGTATGTCTTTAAGTTCTCTTGAGTTTATAACCATGATTAAAAGCATTAAGTGTTAATGGTATTGCTGATGGATGCTCTGTTGAATTTGTTGTTTGATTTTTGTTTTAATTGGGAGTCATGGGGAAATAAGCTGAAATCAGGATATTGCTGCTTCTGTGCTATCTGTCTCCTTCACTTCAAATAGCCTTTATTTCAGGCCAGGGTAAGGACTGTCCCCCTAAAGATCCTATGATTGTTTCAGTCCAAATGACAAATCCACTTCTGATGCCTCAGTTATAAGCCATATATTATTTTTTTCTGCTTATATGTGCAGTAGATGGGATTAAAATGGTGCATGATTAAAATTTTAGTGTGTTTTAGACTTTAGAAGTGCACCCAGATATTCCCAGTGCTATTTTTCCAGCTATTTCTTGAATCTGTAATGTGCATTACATTCCTCCAATTGCAATAATGAGTTGTTCTGCCTGTTTTCCCTTCTTGCTTTTCTTTCTGTTGCATACATCTGTCTGTAACTGAGCTCAACAGCAAGACTAATCTTACCTGTACCATACTCAAATTAAACTTTGTCTCATGGCTGCAAGGACCACAAGCCACAAAATCTCCAGAAGGAGCCAAGAAGGTCATTGCAGTAACTGCTGGTTCAGCGACTGCTTTCAAAGCCACAGTTATCCACAACAATTAAGAACTCCTGTTATTAATAACTCCTGTGTGTTATTAATTAATAACTCCTGTGTGTGATCACGTTACTCAGTGTGGTTGCATAAGCACAGCAGGGGTTACGTGTCACCTTTATTTGGCTACAAGCATTTTTATGGGTGTTTTTACAAACAGTAGTTTGCCATATTTTCATGCTCCTGTGAACGAGCAATTTCTGTGGTAGAACCTTGAAAATGCTACTCTGATGTGTTTAATATTCTGTCTCACGTGAGTTTTTTATTTTCAGGATATAATTGATACTGGTAAAACAATGAAAACGTTGCTGTCTCTACTTAAGCAGTACAATCCAAAGATGGTGAAAGTAGCCAGGTAAATTCTTAATGATTATTTGTGCTGGTTTTCACCTTAAGAAGGACACATAGTGTAAAAAAAAAAAAAGCAAACCAACAAACAAAACCAAATGTAGAATACATTTCTATGGAAGAGAAAAACAGGAGGAAACATTTCTGCAGCAGTCATATATGATGCAATCTGTTGAAGTTTAGTACTAAATTAAACTCCAAAACCACTTTTACTTGTTATGAGAACATGCATTTGTTAGGGGTGCTGGAAACACTGTTCTTCTCAGTCTTATTGCTGGAAGAATTTCAGTGCTTCAGAAGGGGATAGCTTGTGCATGCCTGGGACATCTCTTGCCTGATCACATTATGGTAAGATTTGTGGTGTTTTACCACTGAAGTCCAAGTTTAGGAGTTGCTAGAAGAATTTCAGCCTTTTGAGCTTAAGAGAAATACCCTCTCAAGTTGATAGAGGCATTTTCAACACAACTTTAGTTTGTAAATGTAGACTTTTACTGGAGAGGACGATAAAAATAATTAGTGGTTGTCACTTACCTGTATGTAACATCTCTCCGAAGATGTTTGTTTCTGCTGGCACTATCTGCAACGTCACTACATTTGTGCAGTGAAGACCTTTTTTTAGTTTGCCTTCTTTATTGTAGAATTAAATTAGTTTGCACACTAATATTAATGTTTGTGCAGAGGGCATAGTGCAGCTGAGCTTTGGAGGTCATTCTGTGAGAGTCAGCCAGCCATATGCTCTTCTGGGCTCTTCTACTTAGTTACACCTTTATTCAGTTAGTTTTCAAAACATTTCATAATTAAATAACTTGCAGCCAACAAGAAATATTGAGGATAACATTATATTATTAACCAATATCAACATTCCTCCTACTTCTTTTTAAATTGTATCTGTTGTGCTGCTGTGCTGTGGTTGCCTATTTTCCAATAAAAGCATAATGATTGCTGGGGATTAGAGATAAAGCAGGGCTGGGTGTAATATCTGATCACTTGTGTTGCCATAACAATGTCAAAGCAGTTGTTAGATGTGTGAGAACAGCTCTTCTTGCTGATAATCTGGGGGTGACCTGCTGAAGGTGAGGCTGTTGAGGATTTCTCCCTGGCCAGATTATAAATATCTGTCACTGAAAAGTGTCACAACACAACAGTGTAAATTGTAAATATAATACAAATGAGCAAAGACCAGTTTCCTGTTGTTTAAACCTGTTGCAGTAATTTGGGTCTACCAAAGACCTGAGGAGGTAAACATGATCATTCTAGATAGTTCTTAGTTACTTCACTTGCCTCTCTTCTATTTCTTTTCCTCTTTGTTAGTTTTTTTTTGTTTGTTTTCTGGTAGTGGTGGTTGTCGGATTTTTTTAAAATTTTTTTATTTTCTTTTTCTCAGACAATTAAGGAGTTCTAGCAGGGAGATGTGAATTAATGCTAATATGATCTGGGGGTTTCTCTGATCAATTCTTACACCAATTCTCAAAAGTTAAGTTTCCCAATTGGAAGTTCCAGCAACCGTCTGAAATCGAGACTGGGACTCTGGCAAATGAAGCCCCACGTTCAGGGGTGACCCAGGAGGGAAGGAGGTCTGTGCTCAATGCACAGAGTTATGCTGATCTCTGCATTTACATTCAGCCATCAACCACCCTTTCTCTTGCTCCCAAAGTCTCTGTATCCCAGACAGACAAGTGTCAGGCCTGTGGGATTGTCTTCTAAGGTAGAAATGCTCACCTGAATAAGGAGGGAATCCAACTATGCTACAGTGCCCCCTGCTCTGTATCTCCCTGCTCTTTGTAACCTCTGACTATTAATTCTGAAAAGTGGAGCAGGTTTGTATCCCCTGATCATCAGAACCCATTACATTTTCTTTATGGGGATAATTAGTGCTTCCAGTGAAAAACAGTTCGGGGCAAGTTGCTCAAGTGCACCTGAAGTTCCTGACACACATAAAACCCCCTTAAATCACCTTTCACCATGGAAATGCATCCAGATCAGTATCTCCAAGCCTTTTCCTTGCAGACCCACTAGTTGTCCTTTAGGGTGTAAATCATTCACGATTCTAGGAAGCTGTGATTTTGTCATTATGATCATCTGTGCCTGCAAATAAAATAATAGTTTAATATATGTGTGGTTATCCTGTCAGTTATGCACATTTAGGTCTACTTCAGCTTGTCTGTCATCAAAACAGTATAATATATTTGTACCTGGTGCTTTTCCATGTTTCAGTTTTACATTGGTTTTATTTGACAGTTTGTTGGTAAAAAGAACTCCTCGAAGTGTTGGATATCGACCAGACTGTAAGTGACTTTTTGACAACCATTATTCATTTTTATAAGTATGTCAGTGTATTGGCAAAGTGCAAGAATGTTCCAAATAAGTTTTCACTAATGATTCTTGATAGATTTTGCTTTTATTTAGGAAGTTTAAATATTTGGAATGTATTTTGATGGAGTTCATCGGGATTTGTATCATTTTACTGTATTGAAAACCAAACTTTGATATTTTTGGTCTAGATTACACGCTTTTCAAGTGCAAATTCTCCCAGCTTGCATGTAGTCAAATGCTTTGGTCAGCAGAATCTGTTGGATTTGGTCAGCAGAATCTGCTGGATTCACCTTTTGACACATTTGGTAGTGATTTGGGTGCCTAAATGTAGTCACTTCATGCTGTTTGGATGTCCCCAGGAATGTAGGACAACCACACGGAGTAGCAGGTCTGATAAAAGTTAAGGCTGGTTATGTCTGGGCATCTGAATTACTCCTTTCTTGTATTTTCCTGTCTGTCCCAAGACCATTAAGGAAGGAATAGTATCCACAGCAGACAATGGTAAGAGAGCAACAGCTCCTCCTGCCTTGGGAAGGGCTGTGTGCTTTAAGCCTATTCCAGAGGCTAAATTCCTGTTAATCTACACCATGGACTTTCACTACAGAAGTGGAGTGAATTTAGCAGCAGAATCACATCCTCTTCCTCCTCCTTTCCGAGGTTGTATATTGTTTTAAAACTGAAGTTTTTTTGATACCTTAAAGCTTCATTGAGGTGTTCCCTTCAGTCAAGGACACCCCTCATTCCTGAGATCTCATTATAGGCTTAGCTGGGCTAATGGTGCCTTTGGAGCATCTTGCAGCAGATGACTTGGTTTGCCATCTGTCCACAGAGACAACCTGTCCAGAGCAGGACACATGAGCTCTGAAGGAAGAGACAACAATGGCTGGGCCTCCATTTTATCCCTGTATTGTGAGGCCAAGTAAATGCTAAATGTCACCTTAATTTAGGAAAGACTCAGGAGTCTTTCCTTTTGGCATGTGGGGAGAAAGCCATTTGGAAGTTTTATATTGTATATAATTTAATTTTGGTAATTTTATAGTGTGTGTGGGCAGCTTGGACTGAGACTGCCTGACCACTGATGAACTGTCCTGCTAGAGCTGTTCAGACAATCTATGGAAGAGCTGATGTTCTCTTTTTAGGCAGCTTCTCTGGGAGATAAAAATCACAACCAAAACCAAAAAAACCCAAACCAACCCACATTTCTGAGACCTGCAAATGACCCTTCCTTCAGCCCTGCCTGGGGTGCAGGTCCAGCTCCCAGAGGTGCTGCCTTTTGAATTGTGCTGTGAGGGGGACTTGTGCTGTGCTCACCAGTTCACTCCTGCTGCACTGGCATGTCAAACATGTAGGAAGTGCCAGGAAGTATTGGCACTTTTTGTATGTATTTACAAAGTTAGAGGAAATTTTCAAGGAATTTTATACTCGTAATATTCTGTCTATAGATTTAAGAGTTTCCATTCATTTCTTGCATACTAGTAGCCTGCAGCTGTGTGGGGACCAATAAATACAGCTATTTAATTTCCTTTAGTTTGCTAAATCAACAAAGTAAGTTAAAATTCTAAAATAGGTGGAATATGAATCTGAGGGTACTTGAGTGGAAAAAATAAAATGAGTTACAATGCTGACATATCTATAAAATTCCAGATTGTCTCTGTAAAAGGCTCTAGTGAACTCTAGGAAGTTCCTTTCTAACACACTGGTGACTTATGGTCTTTTTCAGTTGTTGGATTTGAAGTGCCAGACAAGTTTGTTGTGGGATACGCCCTAGATTACAATGAATACTTTAGAGATTTGAACGTAAGTAATTTTTCCCGTATGTTTTTGTCCATTTAAAACTAGGGAGGAGGAAGGAAGGGAAATCTCCTCACATCACTCTTCCTCCTCTGTAAATCATGCCTCATGTTCCAGTCTGTTCCATTGGTGACTCAACAATGGGAGCAAGTCCTGGAGCAGCAGGACAGTGTTTGGAGCCCTTATGGAACTGAAATTTGTTTTGCTGCGTGCACGAGGGGGGCTGCACATCTGCCAGCTTGGAAATAATGGGAAGTTCATGTGAAGTTTCTTGTCTTACCAGACGTCTACAACAAATAAATGCATTTGCTTAGTTATGTAAGAGATAAAGAAGAGAGTTCTGAGAAGAAGTTAAGAAGGGCTCACTTTTTGTTCTAAGTCATTAATTCTTTTATCTGGGTCTCGCCAGACCCAGAAGACATTGGGTGGGACAATTAGAGGGAGGAGAAAGAAGGCGATGTTGAGATTTTTGGACCAAAAAAGGGCTTAAGTTTTTCTGCATAAACAGTATCACAAAATCCTTTTGTACGGAAATGTGTACAGCACACTTGTATTGTCGATGTCAAATGTTGGCCTCTTATGTTACTTTTCTAACAGGAGCTTTTTATTTTGTTTTGTTCTAGCATATCTGTGTGATCAGCGAGACAGGGAAGCAGAAGTACAAAGCATGAAAGCAGAGTTCAAGTGCTGTGACAACAGAGCTTTGAAATGTTTTGTTTACTGAGTCCTATCTTTCACAGGCTTCAGCTCTGGTACACCAGCTACACTTGTAGAATGCCCCAGCCCCATTGCTTTATGCTTACTATAATTTATTGCATGTACAATATAAGAGCTCGTCTTGTTCATTTATATTTTAGAAATGTAAACAACTAGTGCAGTTCTGCACTCCTTATTTTGATTTGCACTATGACTCTACCGACTTTCGCTGCCCCTGGTTGGGTTGTGCTGTTTGTGAGCTCCAGAGTCTAACTCTTGCAGTGGTAAATTGCTTAAACCTCATCAACCCAGAACTGAAATAGTTCAAGTACTGTAAATGTAAAACATTTTATGATAGGGAAGTCTATTAGTAATATTTTTAAAATCTGTAATTTAAGTTTTATATTTTAATGCACAGATGTGATTGTGATTAATGGATAGTTGCACCTTTGGGTGTTATAAAGCATGAGGAACAGCCAGTTACAGTATCTGTAATCTCCAAGGAGCTCATTCAAATCTCCAGGAGTTGCCTTATTGCTGTAAAGGAAGTCTGCGTGGAAAAATGTCTTTTTCCTTTTTTTCTTTTTTTTTAAAGATGGAATGACAAAATAGAATGTTTAAAATCTAGTTTTAGTTGAGCTGCCTATTTCTGTTAGATTTTTTTTCTTTAAAAATATCCATCGATCTGTGGAATTGCCTTTTAAATTTAAACAATTTTAATATATTTGTGGGGGAAAAAAGTATTGTAATGTTTACTTTACAAGATCTACAAAGCAAAGTTCTTTAAATAAAGGCTGTCTCTTTAAAATAAGCCCCACATATCTATCCCACTCATTCTGTATATTAAAGTGCTCTTGAAATTTCCTTCTCAGTAATATTGCCCATAAGTGTTTGTGACAGTGGAGGCAGACTCTACATTTGTTACCTTTGTAGAGCTCCTGGTTAACATAATCCTGTCTATGAGAGAGATGATAAAGTGCTGAGGGAAGATATTGAAACAGTTGCATATTTTCTAACCAAACTAGATTTCAGAGAATATGGTTTAAGCACTGATCTTTGTTCCGTCTTGGCAAAAATGAAGAGTAGAGGTTCCATGTTCATTAAACATATCCATGTGGGGAAAAAAAAAAAACAAACCACAACCATTTTGTAAGTAATCATTTTGGTTTGTTTCACTAACACTTCTGTTTGTGTGGAGTTTGGTTCTGGCCACGGCAGCCCAGCTCACACCCGTATTTGTGCCGTGCTTTTTGGGTCTCATTCTTCTGCACGTGGATTCTCCCACCCTATCCTCGGATTTAACGCTGCTCAGTGCTTACACACAACGGAGTTTTTGACAGATTCTGTTTTGAAAGATTTTTCTGTGGTTTCGAAGTTTGAGTCTTTCCCAAGTGCTTCACACTGTTGCCCATCCATGGCCTGCTCAGGTACAGCTGCAGTAGTTAATAGCAGACCTAAAATATGAATTCACACACTGTCATCCACATCAAATGGCCTCATTGTATGAGAGATCTATTTGTAAATCAGAATTCTCATTACAAGTGTTAGAACGCTGGTCATGATTATACTGTACTTTTGCAATGTTCTGGGTAATGTTCCAAAGAGCTTTTATCTCAGTGCACTACAAAGTCTGATTGTATTTCTCAACGTTTGTGTATCTGCCTTTTCAAGAGCCTGTGACTTGTTGCAAAAATGTGCAATGCATCTCCAAGAAGAGGAAACACAAAAGCAACGCAAGAAAATATAAACCCACTTGAAAATTATTGTATCTACTCAAGTTTTCATTAGCTCTGGTTAAATTTAAGGTCTAATCTTAAAAAACAGTGTTTTCTTCAACCTTCTTAGTAATTCCCACCTCACAATGTGTTTTAAAATAACCTCCTGGCACCTAGAGAGTATACTAGGTGGCTTAAAAGTATGTATTCACACACGAAAACAAGAAGTATTGATGATGTTCAATATTTTTTAGGACTTAACTCTTCAATTAGTTGCTCCTGAAATGTTTTCCTATCATGGATAAGATGGTTATTTACATGCTGTGATTTGGGAAAGGGAGGAGGGTTTGAATTAGTCATAACAAGGGGTTTATCTTTTGAACCATAGCTGGAGTGGGGAAATTCCTGGTCTGTTGGGGGTAGGGGATGGAACTGCATGGACTGAGTGGTCACAGAAGAGGTTTGGGAAGATACTTTTGAGCCACACTGACCCTGGGGGCGATGCTGCAGGAGCCCAGGTCTGCCCTCTAACAAACCTCACCTGTGTCTGATGGAAAAGGACAATATTAAAAAAAAAAACAACTTACATTTCAACTTTTGGGGAACAGGCACTGTTTCACTTCCTTCACACAGGTGTTTGTCAGATGTTGTTCTCTATGAAAATTATTCAGAGAAAAAGTTACCCACTCCACCCTTCTAGAACAGTTCTAACTAATGTAGCCTTTCACAGCACCTGTGTGTGTGCTACAGGGAGATAAATCCTCAGGTGAAAAGAGTTGAAAACATAATTGTTACTTTTATTCAGTCATTTTGGTTAAAAGACTAGGGGTTTAGTAACACCTTTGCAAGTTAAATGTCAACTTTATACAACCCAGACATATAATGTTAAAGCATTAGGAAAGCACAGAGGAATATGTTGTGTTTGAACATTTATGTGGCATTTGAAATTCATTATAGTTCCACATTTTATGAATCACAAATGTATGCTGAAAAAATAATTTTGACTATTTATAGGCTTTGCCATACCATCTCTGCCTGTGACATCTGGCATTTCTGTACATTTTGGTAACTCTTGCCTGCCACAGACAGAGATGTGATGAAAAGTCTTTCTGTGAACTGAGCTGGCAGTTCACTTGTTTTTGGGGGGTTTTTTTGGCAGTTCTGGTTTTGAAAATTGAGGCAAATAAGCATCTTTGAGTTGCCTTGTAATTGTATATCCTGACTGATTAAATGTTGGTAGTGTTTCATTGTCTGTTATGCTCTGCAAATCCTGTCAAGTGTGCACTAATCCAGCAGTGAGGAGCTGACACTGCTTACGGGGAGCTGGTTACAACTCATTAAAGGACTGTCTGCTGTGCCTGACTGCCTTTAGTTCCCCTGCAGGTTGCACCTTGTAAGATCAGATCTTGGCTGCAAGCACCTTTATAAGCTGAGACATCACAGTGGTCTGTTTTTTTCGTTCTTTCTCTTTCTTTCTTTCTTTTTTTTTTTTTTTTTTTTTTTAATGTCTTTAAATTAATTTAATTTCCCAAGCAGATGTAGTTTGATGGGGAAATCGCTTCTCAGCTCTGTAGAGATGCCAGTACCCAGTGAGCTCATGTCACTGCAGGCACCAAGGTAAAGAGGGTAGAAAAGCACAAAGACTGAACATGACCTAAGAGCTGGCTGTGAGGGTTTTCATCCCTAGGGGAGCTGAGGAAGGGGTCAGGATAGCAACTGCCAGGGGATAAAAGGCTGGTGCAAAGGTGTTTGTTGGGGATACATTTGAATGGCTGCAAACAGTCTTCAGGCTCTGCTCCAGGCTGTGCTGCTCCACTAAAACAACTGGTGAATTGAAACTTTGTCTTGGAAGGTGGAAATCTCTATGGAACCAGGTAGGAGAGACAGGCTTGTGATGGTGAGTAAATCAAGGTGCAGGTAGATGAACCTGTTCCAGCAAGAGGCTGGTGTTTATCTAACAGGTGTTTATTAGTGGCATCTTTGTTTTTCCCCCACTATAACCAGAAAGGGAACAAACCCTCATGTGTCTTCTGCATATCTCCAGGTTGCCTGTGGCAAATTGTGGTGCTAGTATTAGGGGGGTGTTTGGTGGGGTCCTAGACAGTCTGTGCCCTGCTACAGGTAGTGATTCCCCACCCTGGCCCTTCACAAAAACAGTCAGGGAAATACCCCAGTAGAGACTGTCTGCATGTATAAATAAGGAGCCATCTACTAAATAAGGAATCAGCTGTTTCCAGCTCCAGTCCCTGTTAGGTGGCTTCTTGGAGCTCGGTAGCTCATCCATGCCCACTTTACAATCCTGAGATCTCAGGAGCACCAGCGGGAATGCCACTGGATTGCTTTTGGAAGAGGCCTAGACAAAAACTTAAATCTCCCACAATATTTTGCTATTTATGGCAGCGAAATCACCCTATTTAGTTCACCTGTTCCAACCCTGCCACTGAAAACCCCTTGTCTCCCCATTGGTTCTGCAGGGGAGAGTGTGTGGATGGTGGGGTGGGGCTGGATTTCTCGGCAGTGCAGCCTGAGGGGCAGGGCTGGCTTGAGCACGGGGCTTGGCTTGGCTGTCCTGCAGTTCGGAGAGTGATAAAATCCCTCTCCCTGTGAACAGACTGTCTGGTTATCGATGAAACAAGCTGCCTTTCCAGTGCTTTCCCCTGGACAACCTGTGGGTCCGGGAAGTGCCAGAGCAGTGATGCCAATGCTGATGCTTCACTTGCCTGTTTTCCATCTGAGAAACTGGGACGTGACTAAGCCAGCCCTAAGGCAGGGAGGAGGGGGGTGTGTGTATGTGTGTGTGTTTCTAAATGTTCATTGCAGTGCCTTTATCAGGTCTTTACTCCTCAATTTCTCTTCGTGACAATTTTTTCTCTTGCATTCACAAAATGGAAAGTACCCTCTAGCAATCAGAAAATACAAAAAGTATGGGGTAGAAATATCCTTTGTGGAGTAAGCTCCTTACACTTGCAATTAGAAAACCACCCTGTGCTTTCTAGTACAGCATAACCACAACTACCCCTTGACTGAGCTGCATTTTCCACACACCCCAGTCCCTTCCCAGCCATCAGACCTTACCTGGCAGTTGTGCACACTCAAATAATTTCTTTTCAGTATGAGGGGAAGGCTGTATTTTCTCACAGACCATATGGCATGAGAACTCACTCTGGACAGTTTATAAATGAATATATGCTCTACTTGAGTCATAGTTTGAGTAACCTTCAATATCCTGTTACAGGACACAAGGATGGGTTTACGTGAGAAATTGCTTAGAGCAATGTCTTACACTTTGCTTCAGAAATGAAAACACTGGAATTTGTATTTTTCTTCCATTTGGTGAGTTTGTTGCCAGGAACCACATGTCATCAGGGCATCAGTGCCATTGTTTGCACTGGTCATCACTGTCACTTTAGCAAACCCTCAGTGGCTTCTACTTTGCCAAGTGGGTGATACCTGTCATGTCTAATTTAACCTGAGAAGGTTTTTTCCCTTCATGTAGCTCCCCACTGAGGCCAGCTGCACAGCTGGGTACCCAGCTAGAGTCACCTGACTTAGTCAGAATTACCCTTGATAAGAGAGAGCAAGACATATAAAAGGTCTCCACAGTGCAAAGAGCAAGACCTGAAGTCATTAACACCAGGCACGGGGAGTTGCTGTTGTGCAAGGCACTGCACAAACACCTACCAAAGCCAGTCCTGGCTCCAAACGCTGGATGTGAGCTGAGGAAAAGCAGATGAGGTGGGTGGGCAAGAAATGCAAGGAAAGCAAGATAATGCTGGATACCACAATGAGCTGCCAACCCTTGCCAAAAATTCCTTCTGCATCAAAGGAGGTGAGCAGGAAAACGCTGAAGGTAGATAAGGTGGCTTTTTGCGTTGCTTTTTTAGTGTTTACAGGAATCTGCAACACCTCATTTGGCTCCTACACCACCACCTCTCTAATGGAGGTACCTGGTACTGTGAGCAGAGTAACACAACCTCAGCCTTAGTATGTGGGAGAGTTTCGGTCCGGGGGAAACAATAATAAAAAAAATATTGGCGTAGAAACGTGCGAATTAGAGGCTTGTCTAACGTCTGTCTTCTAAGCCCAGCAGCCACTCAGTGGTGTGATGATGTGCTGCACGTGTTTACCTACCACGGGGAACCGCTGCCTTCCAGCTTTAGAAAATCACACCGAAAACTACTGAGGAAGCTCAAAGACTTTTCTCCCACAGTGGTCACACGCATTCCTCATGCAGCAGACTTCACATTTAGACAAAAAAAAAAAATACATCTTGCTTTATCTATACAAACGGAAAAGTCTGCCCAAGCTGCTTTGCATGTGCTGCTGCCCCTCTGCGTGGCTGCCCCGGCAAGGCATTGCCTGCGGGGCATGGGCTGATCAGCCCAGGGATGCTCTGCAAAGACGTTTGTTGCTTTTTTTCCAAGTGGTTTGTGCTCAAATGCAGTAGGGAAGTCAACCTGCGCTCACGTCGAAGGTAAACTTTACGTTTCAGGCAAAAAACCAGATGGGAGCTTCCCCAGCTTCTCAGAGAGAAAAGCGAAGCTGGATGTCTGCCTCCCCCCAAGCTTTCCCTATTAATAATTGGCAATATCCTGAAATACGTGTGGCAGAGACACATCAGACAGACACAAAGCCCCGTCCCGCGCCCTCCGCCCTCGCTCCCGACATCCCCGTGCCCCGGTTACAGAACATCCACCGCCCCGACCGGGAGGCACCGGGGACCGCTCCCACAGCCTGGGCTGCTGACCCACTGAAAAGCCACCTCCCTGGGCGCACTTTTCCATCTTCCCTGGGATCTTACTGGCTTCTTTTTAGCCTCTAAATTTTATTCTTGCCTGCTGCTCCGAAAACTCCACAGTGCTTTTACTCTCCAGTTACCGTCGTTTTGATTCTGGCAGGAGACTACTCTGAGAGCAGTTTTAGCAGGCATCTTTTATTTGTGAACAAGGTGGAAATCTCTTTTTCTAGCTCAGTAAAATCAAACTGACCACAACAGAAAGGGCTAAAAAGGAGAACTGAACCTGATTTTTAACTCTTACACTCCACCTGTAAATATTAACAACAGAAACCTTTCTAGAAAAAAAAATCTGATGCAAAATTAATAAAGTATAGAAGTACATAAATAACCACTTTATTGATCAATTTCCCTGTTAATCAAGTAACTCATTAATTTTCCTGAGGGAAGGCAGTAATGTTATATGGCAATTAAGGGCTTGACTTGTAGAAAGTGGGAATTAACCATTTTACAGACACAAGTGGAAAAATACCAACGTCTGGCTTAAAATGCATTGGTTGCGTGTCCAAACATTATGACTTTGACCCCTTTGTGGGCAGAGGCTTTTAAAAGCTGCTCCTACCCACACACACCCCTCTTGCACCTCCCTGTGCCAGAAACAGTTGTTTGCTGGCAGTGCCTTTTAGCAATCCTTTGCCAGCACTGACACTCTGTGCAGAGCAGAAGCTGTGATTTAAGCTGTAAACCAGCAAGGAGTTTCCCCCACCACCCCCTGCCCAAGAACTATTGACCATGACCTAGTAATGCCCTAAAATAACTGAAAAAATGTTCCAGAATTCACAGCCACCAGTGCTCAACAGGAGGCTGCTGGATTGGGGCTGTTAACGAGGCACCTTCATCGGCAGGACAGACAAGCTCATTCCCACCACAAAGGATGAACCTTAACCAGGAGGGGATCATCCCAGCCCTTCCCAGGAGCATCCCTGCCTCCTCGGTGGTCCCTCTAACTATTCCACCAGGGTTGGGAAGCCTCAAGTGGTGCTAAGGAAAACCCTTTCACCTTGGGGCTCATCTGGCTCTGGAGCCACTGCTGCAGTGGGTCTGTGGACAAATCCCCATCAGCTGCTTCAGCCCCCTCCAAACTCTTCCCCCCCTAGCCCCAGGTCCCCCCCC
>NW_020884891.1:5823545-5849967 GCF_003945725.1 Corapipo altera | reverse complement strand
CCCCCCCCCAGTCCCATCCCGTCCCGTCCCGCCGCCCCCCGCCCCGCCGAGCCCTCCCCGTGGGGCCGAGCCGGGCCGGGCCGTCCCGCCCGCGGCGGGCACAGGGAACGGGGGGGCGGCGGTCGCCCCCCGCGGCGCCCCGGCCCCGCCGCCCCGGCCGCCCTCCCTCCTCACCTCCGAGTCCACTCGAAAATGGCGCCGAAACCGAAAAAACTTCGCAAATTTCATTGTAGGCGGCTGCAAGGGCTGCTGGGAGCGGGGGCGGCCGCAGCACCGCCCGGCGGGGCGGGCCGGGCCGGGCCGGGGCGGAGCGGGGCGGGCGATGCTCTGCTGGTACCGCCCGGAGGGGGATGCGCGGCCCCCGCGGGGAGCGGCCGGGAAGGGGGTGGATTCACCTGCCCCCGGTCCGGTGCCGCGAGCCGGGACGGCCGCTGCCGAAAGCTGCGTGCAGGGAAGAAACCCTCAGTTTGGGAAGAAAGTAAACAAATATGTATAAACCGCAAGAGCTGCACGGGAGCGGCGGGGAAGCGCGGCTTCGCCTGTCGTGCAAAGCGGTTCGGTCCGCTGCCCTTCCCTCCGCGGTTTATGGCCTCTCGTAACCCACCCGGAGCAGGGATGATGCTTTCCCAGCCCTACTTGGGTAAAAGTTGATGTCTTGTTACGCAGTGTGTGGCTCTGCCCATGCCTCACGCGACATCAGAGACTTCGAGTTGTTCTTTTTCCCTCCATTACTGTGATATGAAGTTCTCCACAAACACAGATTCGCAGCCCTCCTTTCCCCGACCCACAGGCTCAGCAGATGTTCCCCCTGTGTTATAACCTGCCCAGAGTCACACAGGAGCAATGGGAGCAGGATTTCAGAGCCCACATCTCACATCCCAGGTGTGGGATGGCACCACAACACTTACGGGAAAGATGGGGGGTTTGGAGACACAGTTTTCTGAAGACTTTTAAATTTGAAGAGTCAGAGCTTGGGAGGATGGTGATTTGTGCTGGTGGGGAGTCTGGCAAGGTGAGGCCTAGGGAAGGTGATAGTGGGGCAAAGTGATCCTTTCCAAAGGGAGAACCCAGATCTGGCGGTCAAAAGCTTTCAGGTTTGTCACATTCATTGCTGGAAATGGGCAAAGCTGCCAAGTCTCTTGTTGGCTTGGTGGGTTTGTAATCTTGCAGTTTTTATTTCTACCTCCGCCCCAAACAGCAAAAAAACCCCAAGCCCTTTTGCTAAATAATTGCTCTGTTCTCACAGGTGAGCAGTGAAGCTCAATTAATTCTGCTTTGTGAAGTGCTTCTGATCCTCTGATGGAAACATGTAGGGGCAAAACACTATTATTTTGCAACTTTCAAAGGCTGATAAGAGCAGTGAAAACGGAAAAGCCTCACCACTGAGGGGGTTTACAGCCCTGCACTTTTTCCACTCGAGATCTCAGAAACTAGCTGATGGCTGCTGCTTTTCATTTAGAAGGGTTTTTCCCCCCCTTTTGAAAGAAACGCAATCACTACCAAGTATTCTGGAGGGACTTCATCTTTAAACAAATAATGTTTTTCTTCTTGGGTGTGCACTATTATTTTCTTAATTATTCCTGGATTTCTGCCTGTTCCACCAAGAGTTTTCTCAGATGGCAGAAACAATTGGTCCTTTTTTTATTACGCTAATAGCAAAAAGTATCCCTAATAAAAAGACTCTGTACATCCCATAAACTCAAACAGGACACATTTTGCCAACAATCACACCTCTTCATTGAGGCATCTTATATGCTGCTTTTTTTTTTTTTTTTTTTTACTCTTTTCCCCCCACATTACTATTGTTTACTACTCAGCCTCACTGGCTGGCTGCGTTTCAGTGCCAAAACGAAACAAATCGAGTAATTTATTTAGCACCAGAGCCCTCCCACTCACCCTTAGCGTGTATGTTGTATGTTGAGATCTCAGCAGATGTGGTGAGGAATGAATGGGCAAAGAGATTCACCCACACAGAATCACATCTACTTGTGGGTGGCCTCTAATTAATTTGGCTTTGAGGCTCTGCTGCAAGGTAGATGGGTTAGGAAGTCTGGCCAGGAGTCATCTGGTTGAATCATACCTATTCTATGGAGAACTTCATTGTGTAGCTGTGTCTGACTCCCACCCTGGTGAGAACTAATTAAAAATGAAAAAAAAAAAAACCCACACTTATTGGAAGTCAAATATACATGTCAGCGTTTCGGATGAAATGGTATCTTGGGAGGCTCCTGCACATTTAATCAGCTGGTTGCGCCATGTATATCATGGCCTCAAAAGCTGCAGCGAGAACCACGAAAGGCACTGGCTTAACATCAGCAAAAGTGTTTGCCAAGCTTGGATTATGTCACTGCTTTATGATCTTGCTTTGTAAAGGGAGAATACTCTTGGGGAGAAAGGACTCGGCATGCCGGATCTACAGCGAGAGCGAGGAATGAATGCTGCTCACAGAGACCGGGGGAAGGGCGAGGGATTGTGTTTGCTGGGTATTTTCGCAGATGGATGCTGTATGGTCCCTGCCTCTGAGCAGAGATGCGCCCCATGGATCACAGGGGCAGAAAGCAGAAAGCCCGAAGTACCCAAGCGAAGCTGTTTGCTGCTTACCCTCCCGCAGGCACACCTGCAGGGTCCTGCCTGGATCCTGTTCCTCATCTGTCCACAACTCTCGGGGCGTTGCAGTTGCACTCCAGAGATGCAGTGAGGCTCACTGGCTTTTCCTTGCCTTGGCATAGACACCCAGCTGGGCTGGGGCTTGTCGGACACTCAGAATGTGATACCCTTGCAGAGGTGGCAGCTGGTTAAAAAAAATAAACATCCTACACCACACATATGAAAAGTAGCCTGCTGAAATCTTTCTGCTCTCTGTCACGGGGATGAGCTGTGGCCACTCCTTCTGTGCTGCAGGCTGATAGCAAAGGTAGGAAACTCTTAGAGGAGATCAATTCTGTTTGCCCATTGCCCAACCAAGTGCCAGGTTTGCCTTTGCTGTCCACAAGTGGAAGGAGAATAAACCAAAAACTCGCAGGTTACATGCCTTTTCAGGAGGGATGTTGGTGGGACAAGGTACATTGGAGGGGACAAATGGCTCAAGAGAAACACCTCTTCAAAAGCAGCCCTCGGGGTCTGGGAGCTGTGCTACCCAAGCTGCCCTTGCTTTCCTGTTGCAATGAGAGCCTTGTGCAGCCCCTGCTCCCCGCCCGGCTCGCTGCCAGAGCATCCTGCCCAGCCTGGAAACTTTCCACTGCTACTGAGCTAATAAACTGCAGTGCTTCTTGGATGAGTGTCTGGCCAGTCCCTAACCATATCCTGACGCTGGGGTTTGACATGGGAAAGGGGGTCCTTGTGTCTGCAGGGGCTGTGTGGAGCAGAGGGAGTGTGGGTAGGCAGTCTGGGGTGCCTGCATGGTGGCAAGGAGCAAGTGCAGGTGTGCATGACCACAGCACCTTGTGTTTCCCAACGTGCAGAACAGAGGTTCCTGATGTGCAGAAGGGGAGTGGTGCCTTTTGTTTATTGCATTACCAACCCCCCCAGCACAGGGCACTGCCCATCTCGAGCTCCGGCTTCTGCACTAACCCTTCCTTGAGTGTTTCAGTCCCTGTGACCAGACTGAATGGTGGGTTGGTGCTTGGTTTCTAAGTCTCTTTCATCTGCCCTTGTGTATCAGCCCCGGCATTTCACACTTCTCCCAGCTCTACACGTGGTGTGACAGTCCCAGCCTTGGCTTTCTGGGCACCCTCAGTGCTTGCACCCTCAGCCACTTGCCGCAGCGTGGAAAAAGGGTGTGGTGGCCGGGCCGATGCGTTTTTGGAAGCATCTTTTGCCTTCCCTTGGCTCAAAGTGTGCCCGGAGCGTAGCACTGTCTGGACAGGGATTTCATTACCCGCCCTCCAGCCTGCCAGCACAACCTTGTCATTGCAATTTGTCACACGTGTTTGGGGTGTGTTCAGTATCTCGCCAAGGGCCCGTTTGCCAGGGGGTTCATCCAATCACTCCTTGTCTGATGCGAGGAGTGGCCGGGCCGTGCTGGACCAACACATGGCTGTGCCGTGGGGCCGTGCCGTGGCCTTCCAAGGCAGAGAGGTGTGAACCAGCAGCATGACATTCCCTACAGTTGGTCTCCTTTTTTTTTTTTTCACTAGAGGAGGGTTATTTGTGTAGAAAGTAACTACTTTTGTTGAAACGCTAATTTTAAACTATTTTTTTTCTTTTTTGTTTGGGGATGGAAACCTTCTGCAAACGCACCAGCTCCCCACTCCTCCCCTCCTTGTCTTTGCAGTTATTTGCTGTATTTATTTACTGCAAAATTTGCTGTATTGCCTGACATTTTTCGGTTATCAAAATATTTTGATTATGTGCAGGGGAGGGGGCGGGTTGATAGCACAGCCGACGTCTCAATAGAAAACTGCCTGTAAAACATTCTAACTAAATTCAGGGCGGGGAAGAGTGAGATACTCCAGCCTGTCCCTGGCAAGCCTTTGGCATTGCTGCTGTGACCTGGCCTGTGCAGAGCCCGGGGCCAGCTCAACACTTCCCTGCATATTTCCCTGTAAATTTCCAGCCCTTTCTGAGCTCTCCCCATGGATGAATCAACTAGACCAAGCACAGAAAGGACGGCAGGTGAGAAGACGCTGCTGCAGAACCACATCCCAAAATCACTACAGAGATTTTCTGCTGCAGTGTGAGAGGAGACAGAGGCAGGATACAAAAAGTAGAGCTTGAAAGGGTGGGAGGGGAATTGGATATCAGGGTTACTCCAGAAAGGGCTGGAGCACTTTCCACTTTGCTCTTTCTCACGGTGAGAAGCAGAAGCATGGCTGTCCATAGGATAACCACCAGCACGTTGGCTGTGGAGATGTCTACTGGCCTCGTCCTTGAGCAAATGCCATTGGCAGAAGATGTGCTGACCCATGAGTGAGGAACTGCTCTCATCCTGAAAGCAACGCTGCTCTCATGGATTTGAAATAGCATTGAGAAATTGTCTGTTACAGCAGCTCTTCGGCTTCTTCATGCAAAAGTGTTAATGATTTTGAAGATCAATATTTATTGAAACAGCACATGATGACTTTATTTGCATCTGTGATTTTTCTGTACCTAAACAAGCTCCTCTGACTTCCCCAAAGCCAGCAGTTTTAAAACTTTTTTCTGAGTTGTGTTACCAAACTTGCAATTTGTCATTGAGACAGTATTCTATCAGAAGTGCAGTACTGTGGGCATGTACATATAAATATTGTACTCTTCTGGCAAAGCAGAATGTCATGATAGGATAATGTGTTATTTAATACAGAGCCATAGATTAGACAATGACATTTGCAATACAAACAAGTCCCAATATCAGATGGTTACAAAAGTCCTTGTTATGCTGATACAGTAGGAAAACTGATATTTGGAGCTGAATATTTCATGTATTGTGCTCTGTGACCATCCCATGGACCTCTGACGTATGACACATGCCTTAAATTATCCCATCCGAGAGTCATTTGGTACAATTCAAGGCAATAGCCCCAGGAGAAATCCCTTAGACATGTGAGGAGTCTGGGAAATGGTAGGTTAGTTGTTGTCTTCAGATGCCCTTGGCCCTCCTCGTAAGAAAGATGATCTGGTTCCTGGCTTTTTACCTAGAGGATGTATTAATTCCTAAAGCGTAGCTCTTAGAATGGCCAAAAGAAAACCCAAGCAGTGAAGCTGTGCATCTCTGAGAGCTTGCACCCAATAAACTAGCAAGGAAAGCAGGTTTCTCTGAGCTGCGGTTACCCCATGGACTGTTCCTGGGCAAGTGCTCCCAGGAGATCCAACTCCGTTTCCAAAGCAAACAGGCCCATGTCCAGCCCAGGTGCACCAGGAGGGAGTCAGGGAGGCTCTTGAGCCTGCCCTTGTGCTGGTACTCTTCTTTCACAGTTGAGCTTTAAGCCTCTCTGTGTGATTTTAGTGAGGAGCACCTTGCTCTTCACTGTTTATAGGCAGCTTGTCCCCATGCTGGGCATTGGACTGTGATCGCTGCCCTTCCAGCAGGTGCTTTCAGAATTAAGACTGGGCTTGTGGAGGACAGGATCAATGGTCCAAATACAGGAGAGAGCCTAGCAGTCCAGCCCCAAGCACCCTGTTGGCATGTCCCTGGTTTCCCACCCTGTGAAGGAGAGGAAAGGCTTTGGAAAGTGTCATGCAGCACTGTGACTCTCCAGCCCATGACCACTTGCTTTGGTGGCTCCTTGACTCCCACCTGGGGAAAGTTTATCTTAAGGGGCTTTCAAGGCACCCAGATCCCATACAGATCTTCATTTCTTTTGAAAATCTCCATCCTGGTTTTTGTTGGTGACACCCATTTTCCTGAGGAGAAGTGTTTTCTAATGAGGCAGCTTTGAGCAGGGATAGCAGCTCTCTGCCAAGGCACCTTATCCCAGTTGCTCATGCTGTGTTCCTGGGTAAAGAAGAAATCATGGCACTGGGTGCACAGGTTGGCCATGGGCCAGTTATCCTATTAGCAGAACTTTAACAGGAAGACGAGCATTGCTCCTGTAGACAGACATTAATTAGGTTTCAACATGGCCAGGACACAATATACCTTTACACAAGCTTTTAACTCTAAATTACTCAGGTTTTTTTAATTACTCAATTACCATGAGTTGCACCTGCTGTACAGCAGAGTGTTTCCTACTCTGAGCAGCGGGATGAAGAAGTGTTGCTCATACCCTGCTGTCAACACTGGTAGAACTCACAGGGAGGCACTTTGTTCACATCTTCCCTTCTACTAAGAGCTTTCTTAGGTGCCTCCAGCTAGCAGGCAGGCTTCAGGGGTGACTCTGAAATTTAAAGCTACGCAGGATCTGACTCTCTGTGTGAAACTGCAGGCTTGCACCAGGAGTTAATTCAGCAATGCATAGTGCAGAAGCAATGGCAAAACAAGCTTCAAATTGTATTTCTGATGTTGCCTTGGGTGCAAAGAGATGTTGCATGAGTGGGAGGCCACTGCATGGACAGTGACTGCACCACACACTGCTTAGCAAATTCACTTATAATAGTGTCATTTGGAACAGAAGACCAGACACTTACCTGCCACATCTGACCCAATTCCAGTGAAATCTAATAACAGCCTTATGCTTTTCACTGAAAATGCAAAATTTATTAGGAAGGCTGCAGCACAACCCAGGGGAATGAAGTTAAGGTTCTGCCCTGCACCCAAGCCAGTGATGCCTTGCAACCCCCAGACACCAGGACCAGACACCACAGAAATTCCCTGCAGGGATGGCTGTGGGTGCTGGGAGAGGTGAGAGGAGAAAACATGTGAGAAAGGGAAGTGGCAGCAAAACCAGTCTAACCCAAAAGGCAGAATGCCAAAATGAGACCACCCAGAATATGCTTAATTAGTACTTTTCCTAAATTAGTGCTTCTCTCTGCTTATCTTTTATTCAGTTTTCACCTTCATGAAATGTCAAGTCTAGTGGGTGTGATAACACGTAGCTCTTGTGGGGAACAGGAAAAGGGTGTGCTGGCAGTGAAGAGGCAGTGCCTCCAGACTGCCCTCAGGATGGGATGCAGGATTGGGCCCCAGACCAGCCCCAAAGCCTGCCCTGCCAGGAATGGGTCTGTTTTTGGGTGGTGCTGGGGCAGGGAACTCGACTAGGTGTGGTGGGACAGAGCAGAGCCGCCTGCAGAAGCGCACACATACACACAAGTGCTGCACACAGCAGAAGACTCATCCACCCTGTGAGCTGCACAGCTTAGGAAGTGTGTACAGTTACATTTGCCCAACATTATTTATTTCAGTGAATGATGAAAACAGCAAGAAATAATTAGTGTCTTTGAATGGAGGTGGCACAGTGTTCTCATGGATTGGTTCCTGTTGTGCACCTTGGCTGCAGCTCGGGAGAACAGTGGGAGACCCATGGCTGCATGGCAGACATTGGCTTCCAGGGTTAGCTCAGCCTGGCTCAGCCCTTCCCAGCAAGTCCATCACCTGGACAGACACGTGTATTACATGGTTCTGAGTGTCCCAGCTTCATGGAAGCACAGCAAGGAAGCAGGACACAGGAAGCCACAGAGAAGCAGGGCTGTGTAACCCATGAGGGGAAGCCAAGGAGGGAAGCAAGGTGACATCCCTTTTGTTTTCCAGTCTGATATGCAATTTGGGAGAGCTGGTGATGAGATGGGCTATTGGAGCTGCTGCCTTTTAGCACTGTCTTTTGTACTGACTATATCTAAGGAAGTATACTATTAAAAAGAATAATGATTTCTGAATCTTGCTTCTGGGAACAAAATCTACATTTCTGTACTCTTTACAGGAAAGAAATTCAATTTTGTTTGCAAGAAAAAGAAATTTCAGCCTCTTGGGGAAAATACCTAACTGTAAAGAGACAGAAGAAAAAGCACAATTAGTTTCATGATGTCAGTAAATGATACCATGAATTGGGAAATCCATGAGTTTCACTGAAACCAGTCATGGTTTCCACCTCCCTCTCCCTCTTGAAACACTTGGTTCAGGCTCGGAGCTGGAGGAGTGCAGAGGTAGCTAAACGTTTCCACATCTGGTTTGGGGAAGATTTGGAAAAATAATTTTGTTGCAGAATTAATAACAGTAATAGAGTTTATTTGTGTCTCTCAGTATACAGCAATATATAGTAGAGTTTCTCCTCAAGCACATTTGTGTAGGGCTGCCTTGCTTGGTGTTGCTGACTCACCTATTCCTTGGAGAGGAAAGTTTGCTGTCTCCCTGAGAGATAACAGGGCTATTCTCAACCGTAGAAAAACTTCTGCTGTTTCATTTTAGCAGCCTCTGGTTGGGAAGGATTCACCATTTGAGCCCTGGTTCTTCTATGCTTTCACTTACTTTGCCTTTGCGGTTTCATGCACTGAAATGATACCAGCTGTCGATGATACCACGGAAAAGTTAATGTGGGGGACAGCTACATGTGTTTAATTGTTTATTTGGAACCACAAAAATGGTCCCAGAAAGCAGAGGGATCAGTTTTGAATGATAAAGGATTTTGGCTAAAGAGCTGTGCAAAGTGAAAGGGTTGATGACGATGCTTCACCTGGAGAAAGCCCTGTGGTGTGAGTCACCAGCTGTGACTGTCCAGCCTGCTTTGGCTCTGCAGTGGTCAGTCAGATGTGGAGTTTTACCTCCTCACAGGCAAGGACCAACCTGCAAAATGCAGAAGCAGCTGGTTCCTTCTAACAGCACTGCTCGCAGTCACGGGTGGGTGCCTGCACTGATGGGTGGCTGTTCCCTGCCAGAGCAGGACACCCAAGAGGGATGGTGGTTAAACGGGAATAGCCCTGTGATGTGCAGATACCAACTGTGAGTTCTGCAGAAGAAGAAATGTCTGTGAGGCATCACCTTGCATTTGCAGCTGATTTTGGCAGAAGTGGCAGCAGCTCCCCCTAAAAGGGCTTCAGCAGAGTGCCCTGTGGCAAGACAGGTACCTGGGGGCTGGGGAAAAGCAGCAGCTCATGGTACTGTTCTCCCCCAGTGACCAGCTGCATCAGTGCAAGGCATTGATGCCTCCCGAAACTTCTGGGCAGGTTTTGTTTTCTCCAGCAGTCACAGTTTACAAACTGGAGCCAGCACTCACCTCCTCTCTGCCGCCTCTGCCGTCCCCCCGGGAGGGCGATGGGCAGGGAGCCACTGCGCTCAGGAAGAGCCTTTGTTGCAGGGCTCAACCATTAAATTCAGTGACTTTCAGAGAACCCCACACTTATTTTAAAGATTTATTGTTTGCTCTGGAAAGCAGCTCTGAAACATCAAGGCTGCACCCCCCAAAAAAGCACAGTTGGGAGCTGCTGGGCTGCTCGTTGTTCTCAGGAAAGGCTGAACTTGGACCCTGTGTGGAGCTACCCAGATTTTGGGGTGCTGAGGGGCAGAGGCTGGACTGCAGCATGTGTACAGCACAGCCTCTGTGGTCAATGATGCACAGTGGGTCACTGTGGCTTTCCGGGGTGCAGTGGCAGTGCTGGAGAGGAGGAGAAGGCTGTGTGAGCAGGATAACAGCATTCTTTTTTTGTTGTTTGATTTACATCCCCTTCCTTTTCCTCTGCCTTGGAGCTCCCCATTGTCTTGGACTACTCCTGGGGCAAGCAAGAGTTTTATCTCTTTCACCACCTTTGCTAAGCAGCAGCTCTGGACAGAGACCCAAGAACATGAGGGGCACAACCAAACCATGGCAGAGAGTGGGGCAGCTGGACATTGCTGCATGGACAGGGATGGGGACACAGGGCTCTGAACTGGGAGGGCCGGCTGTGCAGCAGCCTCCCGTGCTGGGTCACCCTCTGAGATGTCTGGCTGAGAGGAGGCAGCCTGAGCCATAACCGGGCTTTTATGGGGCCTTGGAGAAGGTGTCTTGGCAGCTGCCATTTGTGCCGTGCAGAGAGCAGCTCCCCCACCTCCGTCCCCAGTTGGCAATAACTGCTAGAAAGCAGCCTTGGAACAACAACCAGCTTTCTAATAAAGCTGGCAAGTATTGCTGAGACAGAAAGCGCCGGAGAACCGCATGCAGTGCTGGAGCACAGCCTGCAAACCAGACCTTGCACCACGATGTCCTGGCCTGATCTGGTGTGTCCTTGTCCCCTTCAGCAGGCCGGGGACTGGCAGCCACTGGGCTGAGCTGCAGCCTTTGCTCCGTGTTGGTGTTTGTTCTCCACCCCTGCTGGTGGCACGTTTGTGTCCAGCTGTACTTGTGCAGTGTAGGAGCAAAGCAGGTCACCTCTGACCATGGGAATGTGTTTCACACCTGATACCAACAGTGCAAGCTGTGGAAGTGTCGGTGCAAAAAGCTGCCCTGTGTGTTTGTACATAACTGGGCTGACAAATCCACAGTGTCCTGTCTGTGCCCGTGTGTGATTTAATTTTATAATGTAATCCCTGCAGTCCCAGTCTAGTCTGAGTCATCTTCATCATATCCATGTCTTGTAGTATCACTCCCGAGAGTATGTTTTAAAGTTTTTATTTTGGACGACGTGTTTTTTACTGTTTCCCAGGATGTGTGAATCCTGTCTGGATCCCGGCCGGAGCAGTCCCAGCAGCACCCTCTGTCAGGCTGGCACTGGGACCTCTCCTTCACTGGAGGCTGGCTCGGAGACACGCTTTAGGGTGCTGCTGGCTCTGGGGAGCGGGAGGGGTGGGACCTAAGGGTTTGGGGTTCCCAGCACTGCGGGGGCGGTGCGGGAGCGGTGCGGGAGCGGTGCGGGAGCGGAGCTGGGCTGAGGACCACCAGAGGGAGCACAAGAGTGCAAAAATCCCACCGGGAAGCTGGGGGGACGAGAGGGCTCCGGCTGCGCTGGTGTGCACTGGGAGAGATCTCGTCGCCCCCATCTCAGAGCCTCGGGGCTCCCCGGAAGGACCGATGGAAAGGTTTGAGTGTCGCAGGCAGCCTCCATCGCTCCATCTCTCCATCAGCAGCTCCTGAGCCACATTATCCGGTGGGATAACGGGTTCCCTGCTCAGGACACAACCTGCCTGGGCACTCTGCATCCCTCTGCGCGGTACGGCACGGCTGGAGCTCTGCAGTGACTGTTGTGGGCTGCTGAGGTCGCGTTTCAGTTCAGATATCTCCATTCCCTGAACCTGAGTCCTTCTCTTCACGCTGCTGGAGTGAGCAAACCCCTCACCAGGGCGGGGAGGCAAGGCAGTGGGTGCATGCTGCACCCCAAAGTGCCAGGCTGCCTGTCCGGCCCTTCAAAAAACCTTTTAGCACCTCCGAGCCCAACTTGGCTTGTGAAGTTCATTGTGAAAAAGGCATCGTGAGATGAGAAAGCCCAGGGGGTTACTTTTGTCCGAAAACCATATTTAAAAGAAAACACAACAGCCAGCCTGTTGCAGCCAAAGGACCCTGTAATATCCCTGCCGAGGCTCAGCACTGACTTTCTTGCTGCAATGACTTTTCTGCCAGAGGCGAAGATACCATAAGGCTCCAGTTAACACCAGGGTATTCACATGGGGGATATCTGCTCACACATTTAGTATCCACAGCCTACCTATCCTTGTGGAATAAATCTCCAGCTGCATGTGCAATGTGGTGCCTGGGCTGGGACCTCCCTCAGCACCATG
Organism: Corapipo altera; assembly: GCF_003945725.1. Lineage (NCBI taxonomy): Eukaryota > Metazoa > Chordata > Aves > Passeriformes > Pipridae > Corapipo > Corapipo altera. The sequence continues at coordinate 5,837,933 of NW_020884891.1, read as the reverse complement.
TGAAGGGCAGTGGTAGCCAGGCAGGTCCCTGCACTGAACAGGCTCTACCCAGGCCAGGGGCTCACCAAGTAAAAAGACAAATAATTCCCATCATGTCACTGCTGGTGGTGTGGTACTGAGGGCTGGTTTTGCTTGCTTGTTCAAGGAGAGGTGAATTCCACCCAGGAGGAATTCACTCCTCTCCTGTGCTAATATTAAAAACGTGCTGGATGGTTTAATTTTAGGCCCAGTTATCTTTCTCGCCACAGAGTTTCACACAATTGCATGACAGGATGTCTGCAGAGGTCAGATGGGAATAATAGAGGTGTTAGTCACTCCAGAAAAGGAATTAAATTGCACCAGGCAGTTTGCACCGTTACTCCTGGCGCTGCCGTGGGGACAACCCCTAGGTCTTGTCTAGCAAAGCTTCAGCAGTTATTTAGGAAAGCACAGCCAGCATTTTTTTTTCGTTTTCGGCTGCCTTTCACAGCGGGGCAGTGGGTCCATGTCGCAGCTGCCGTGGGGACTGTCCTGCTGGCATCCAGGCGCCGAGGGAGGGTCATTGTCCCATTGTGCGGATGGGAAATGCGAGCACGAGGATGCAGAGCTCTGCTTGGAGGCTCTGAGCTGGAGTCTCCGGGGGCCTTGGCCTGAGTTTAACTACAAAACCATCTCTCACAGTCCTCCACGTGCCAAGCAAAGCATTTCAGAACATCCCCCCTTTCTGCTCATGACCCTTTGTCAGCAGCTTCCCTGTGCAAGTGCTGCAGGGTGTCCCTCTGGAAACCCTGCCACTGTCTCCAGCTTAGGCAGCAGAATGGATAAACCTCAGTCACAAAAGCTTGAACCCCAGCCAACTTTCCCAGAGACCAGCCAGGCTCCAGCAGCATAAAGCCAGTTTCTGCTTGCTGGGGCACTGATGCCCCACTCCAGACTGGTCTAGGGGCTGGTCCCTGGGCTGTGGGTGCAGGTGACATCATGCATGAGGTGCCCATGAAGTAGGAGTGACCTGAGGAGCCAAGGGCCTCCTTGGCTCAAACTGCAGAGCAAAGCACACATCTGCCTGCACCACAGAGGAAAAGGACCAGGCTAATGCCAGCGGGAGGGAATGGCAGCTTTGGAAATGTGTGAGTCATGCTTGGGTCTGACACTCACGATAGAAAAGCTGAGATGTGCAGGCTCTGCTGGCTTCCTCAGAGGGCTCCAGAGCTCTGGTGGGTACATCCTTGTGGGACCTGGCCCCACCACCCCGGGGCATCCAGACACACAAGAGCAATTGTGGCTTTCTCACTGTTGGGCAATGAACAGGGCCTGAATATTGTTGTGGATTTAAATAGAAAATGCTTTCAGATTGAAATGACCTTGATTACAGCTGGTTGTATAATTTGCTGTGAATGAGGTTCTCCACAAAGTTTGGCATTTTTTTCATTGCATAATAATTAGTGATTACATTTTTTCCAGTATTTATTCTGTGCTGATCTTGATATGAGCCTGAAATGCCAGCAGTGCAATGACAAGAGCCAGCATCCATGCCAGCATCCATGCCAGTATCCATGCCAGCTGATTTGCTTTCTATAGGTGAGGAACATCAAGCAACCATGAATTGCTTCCCCCTCAGAAACATACAACTGACTGATGCTCATTTGGCTATTTTTAATTTGATTAAGGGTTCTGCAAGTCCCCCTTGGGGGGACAGATGCAAATGGAGAGACGTGTTTGTCAGGCCTGTGCATGCTGTGAACAAAAATTTTCTGTAAACATGTATTCCCACATAAACAAATTTATTCCCAATTTATTCCCCATTTTTTTCTGTGTTCTTTTCCATCGTTATGGGATAATGGTTTTAGTAATGAAAATGAGGATGAATAGTCGCTGATATCTACACTGACAATTTACAGAAGGAGAAGTTCTTGTCTTCCATGCAATTTCTGGCAGGATTATGCCAACAGAATTATTTAACAAAATAATAATAAATATCACTGATTATTCATGGAAATGCAATTTAGATTCAATGTGTATTTTTCCATGTGATATGGATCTAAGGACACACATGGAATTGCATTGATTAAACTACAGAGGCAACATTTAAGGCAAGGAAAAGCCTATATGAGCACTGGTATGTCTTACTCTAAGCTAGAATACGTCCCATTTAAATTGTTTGGGAGGGGGTTTTAAGTAAGCCACAAGAAAAGTTTGCTTTAAACCACCACAATCATGTTTGTGCAGGAAGTTGCCTCAGTGTCTCTAAGCGAATGCAAATCTGCATGCAGGCAAACCCTGCGTGACACCTCCTCGTGGAGGATCACATTCCAAACTCCCAGCACGCTGTACCTTGATTGCTGACTGCTAACAGGTCAGCACCAAGAGCTAGGGCAGAAGCTTGAAAAAATGGGAGATCATTAGATTTGTCTGTGGTGATCAGTAAATTCAGGACAAAAAAGTTGCACTAAGTCATCAGCTGCAGGGAGTTAATCACCCGGTATTTGCCGTTTGGTTCCTCCGCTGAGGCTCACTGAATAATAGCATTCCTAGGGACTTTATAGCATTTATAAAAATTTTATGGTTTAGGTGAAATGTGATTATTTTGAAGGATAACTGTGAATTGCAGCCAATAACACCAATGACTTCAAATCCTCACTCTGACTGTCATCATGGTGGGTTGGCTGACACAAAGATGAGCGTGTTGGTCACTGTGTGTGCTCAGGCTGTTGTAAAGCACCAGCAGGGCTCTGGGACCTGCTATTGCTCTGGCCCCAGCAGTGCAAAGGGATGGCTCCAAGAATCCACAGGAATTGGGTGGGAAAGATGTTTCTGGAACATCTCCAGTGGGGCATCTCCAAGGGGCTCTGCTGAAAGGTGAGCTCATGCCTTCCCAGCACAGACAGGTGCAAACACTGAGCTGGAAGGTGGATTGGCAGCAGCAGAGCCCCAGAAGTAGGGCCTGTCCCATGCAGGGCTGGGAGACAAGACCCCTTTGGCTTCTCCAGCCAGGACCCAGGGGAGTCCAGCAAGCTCAGCTGTAAATGTTATTGTATATTTATAAACAAGAGCAGGCTGGAGGGATAACATGGCTCTGTTTACCCCAGTGGCATGTAAAAGTAAACACCCCAGATGAGTTGATCATTAACTTGCCTCCCCTGCTTTCGTGCCTTCTTATGTGAATAGGAACATTCCTCCTTCACTCCTTTACTCAGGCTGTTTTTGTTTGCTCTATCTCCACAGGGCTGATTTAATAGCCCTCCTTGAACTCAGAGAAGGCTATCATTTGCTTGCAGATCAAAATAATGCTGACTGCCTTATGACTGAACCCCCCCCAATTTCAGCTTTATGACTGAGATAAAAATCCTCCTCTCAGATTCAGAAAACAAGCAGTGAAACTTTGTGTGGTTCAGGACAGTCCCAGAAAAACCAAGACTTTATTGACAGCTTGGGAGCAAGCCAATTTGATGCATTAATCTCAAGAAATAAATCACATAAATAAGAGATAAGCACATGTTTCCCCCCAAGCAAATAGAGGCCACTTGGCTGTGAAAGGCACATCCTTCTCAAATAATGAGTGGGAGACTCTAATTCCAGGCTTGCAGTCAGTGTTTCTGTAGGGGCTTGCAGGCTGTGAGCAGAGGAGTAGCTGAGCATTATCAGGCATCTATTGAGAGGGTGTACGTCTGACACAGCTCACAGAGCCAGCAGAAAAGTCAGCACAGACTATTTTCCCACCCACACACTTTCACAAGGAGTCAACGGCGCCACTACTGCACAGGTCTCGTAAAGGGTCAAGGATTTATTTTTCTTGAGTGAGAAACAAACTTCTTTTTCCACCAGCAATAATATTTTGTGACAGCGAGGCACCATCCCTAGGAAACAGTAGTCTCTGACCCAACAAATGCTGAAATTGCAGGCACACCACTGGGTGAGGGCCAAACATGCAGTGGTGTGCAGAAACCCCTCCTTTGCACTGGGTGAGATTTCCAAGGCAGATGCTGGAAAGGTAAAAAACACCTGAATTGCTGCCTGTGAAATCAAAATCTACCTCCTTCATGTTTTGTTGCATGAGCCTTGGTAATGACGGCTTTGCAGGCAGCTTCAGGGATGCTGGTTGGGGTGTCAGGCAGGACAGACCGATGGGGCTGGTCCAACACCAGGCACTGGCAGGGCAGAAGGGAAATTAGGCAAACAGTCTGTGTTACTCTGTATCCACCTTGATCTTTATTTTCCTTTTGGACAGTGAAAAGCCAGGGAATTCTGTATGGAAAAGCCATATGAATGAGATCTGGTGCAGACTTCAGTTGCAAGCCTGAGTGCTGTAACTTTATGTGAGTAACTGCAGCAGCAAGGTCTGGTTAATCTGGAGTTTGGTTTTTGTGCCTCTGGAAAGTGCTTCCTGAAAAGGAGCCAAGTGAAATTAGGATAAGTTGTAGATGCTCCTGAACAAGTACCCACATCCTTGGTAGACTGACTCTGCTAAAATTAAATGCCCTGAGATGAGCTCCTCTCATCAGCTCTTTCTTAAACTTGCCTTTTCTTTATTTTGTTTCCCCTGCAGCATCTGCAGAGCTGGGCAACACTGCAGCTCCCTGGGGCCACCCCTCCCCAGTTCCCTCCTGGACAATCTCATCTCTGCAGTGTCCCCGAGGTGGCCCAGGCTGCGGTCCTTGGCCCCAGCATTTTGCCTCTCCATCCCCAGAGCCCTGTCACAGCCTCTCGTTTATTCTGGACCATACTGGCAGCTGGGTTGATTCTGGCAAAGCTAACAAACCACATTTCATGTAGATTGATCACAGAAGCCATTGTTGTCCTGTGGAAAGCTATTTATTTGCTGGTTAATCCCCAGGGTGTCTCTGGAGGGAGAGGGGGAAAGTGCACAATAACGGGAGTGAAGGGTCCCTGCTTGGTGCAGGCTTTCTCAGGGATGCAAAACCCCAGCTAACCACAGCATGCTATTTTTAGTGCAACATTTCAACTGGGTTGCTGTTCCCTCCACTCAGAGCCCAAATGTTCTCTCAGGCACTCACCATTGTGAGTGGCCTGAGGTGGGAGAGTGGCTTTTCTCTGCACGCTGAGCAGCCATAAGGGTGTGAAATCAGGGCAGGTGAGAAATCCAACATCCTTATCTGCAAAGGGCTCTTCAGGGCATCCCCTGCTGGGGTTTGGGCTGGTAACTCAAGGCACAGGACAGGCATCTGCTGCCCTTCTTTCTCTGCTCAGGCTCTGTTAAGCTCCCAGTGCTGTGTGCAGCTCTGGAGCTGCAAGTCCTTTGTACTGGACCTACAGGTCTGACCAGGCATGGGGAGCAGGCAGGGATGTGCAGGGATGCCAGAGGCCTGTGAATGACATGGGGGTTGGCTGCTCTCAGATGCATCTCTCCCTGTTTGTGTCACACCTGCCTTGTGCAGCTGAGCCATTTCAAAGGGTATATAGGAAAAAACAAGGTCTAAAAAACAATGCACCATCAATCTGCATCAACTCTTTTCAAGCTCTTCCCCCACCTGCAGGCAGGGAAGTGCAGGAAAATGCTTTGACCTCATGCTCAGCAGAGCAGCCCTGATTCCAAAGCAGCAAAGTGTTCACCTCCCAGCCAGCCCAGGCTCCCCTGCCCTCTTCAGGGCCTTTCCCCGTTGGCTGGAGCCATCTCCTTGGGACAATGTCACTCCTACTCACAGGGTCCCAGTGTGCAGGGACAGGAATTATTGGACTGCTGACCCTGGGACACAATTGTGTCTTCCAAGAGAAACAGAAGAAGATATAAATACTGTGTTTTAATGAATGTCAGTGGAGACAGAGGGAATCACCATAGCAAATGGAGTCTCCTTTGGGTTAAGATAAGGATTTCTGAGCTGAGCTGTGTTGTTTTCTCATGCTGAGGGCTCACCAATATGTTTGGGAAGTGCTTTGTGCCAGTGAGTTCTGCTGTGTGTGCGTGTGTGCCTGGCTGGGCACAGGGCAGCTGTTCCTGTGCCTGGACTGGGAATGTTTTAAACAGGAGACTGAAGAGTAGCCAATAATGAATACCACAGTCCAATCTGAGCTTTTTAGATGAGTAATCACTGGTGTTGAAATACATGAGACTCTGTGAGTCTGGGCTCCGAGTGCTTTCACCAGGACCTGGTGGATGTCCAAATACAAACAACAAACAACCACAAGAGTGGGGAGGGGCAGCGATGGCTGTGCTCTGTCACCGAGCAAGGGGACAGGGAGTCCTCAGGTCTCTCAGGGATGCTGTGACCACTGTGTGTCCGGCCCACATAAAAGACATTTTGTGCCCAGACCCACTCCCCGATTCCTTGTTCCCTCTCCCTGTACCTGCCCTCCTGTTGCTGGTGGGCTGCAAACAGGGGTGCACTGGCTCTGAGGGGCTCCTGGCTGCACTCAGCTGCCTGGTCTGTGTCAAAGTGCCATGCCTAAGACTTGACCAGACCTTTTTCCGCGAAGAAATTGCTCTGGAAGCCCTTGGACGTGGCAAGATGGTTCATGTTACCTTCAACAACCTTTGGAAAGTGTCTATAGCCAGCCAAGTCTTGAGCTGCCAGCTCCAGCCAGAAAAGTGGGTTTAGCAAAACAGAGGCAGATGGCCGGGGTTTAACTCGGGCTCTTTTTCATTACCTCTGTCACGACACAGCATCTCTGCTGCCTTTGCTGCAACCAGATGGTTGGCTTCCCTCTCACCCCTGGCTTGGTGGCACCCTGTGGCCTGTTTGGGGTCTGTGGGCAGTGCCCACACGTTCCCTGCCGGGACTGGGAGCAGTCTCTGCATGCAGAGCCATACTGGGAGTAATGGTGAAGGGGCTGAGAGAAGAAGAGAGGACAGGGGGTCTGATCTGCAGGGTAAGAGCCCTGTCTGAGAGCCACATCCCACAGAGATGGGGAAGGAGGTGGGCCAAGCAGGGAGGGATGTAGGGAGGTGATTGGGTTGGTGGGGATGAGGACACATCAGTCCAGGGCCCAGCACCCATGAAATAATCACAGTAGCAAATCTGCCATTCCCCAGACCCTTGGCATCAGCACTGACTACATGGATTCATTGAAGAACTTTGCTGCCAGATTGCAAAGGGACCATCCCACTCCTTGGGAAACGCAGGCATCCAGGCTGGTGTGTGTGTTTAGGGCAGGCAGCTGAGCCTCATACAGCACCTACTGTGCCCAGTCCCACACTCTGCAGGGGAAAACTGCACTGGGCATCTTGCTGTCCTGCAGACTGGGGAGTTGCAGCCCCTGGAGCTGCCCACCCCTCAGCCACGCCTGGCTGAGTCTGCACATTCCTCACCCCATGTCTTGGTCTTTGCCCAGGAAGAAGTCTGCATGGGAGGAGGTGTGTCACTTGTTCTTCAAGCAACATTGCCACCTCAGGCCAAGGTCCCCTCAGTCACACCTGGAGTCAGTCAAAGCTGATGTCTAATCCAAAGAATTGCTAGATAAAAATGAGAGGGGTGTATCAGTAACAACATGAGAGATTCATTCCATGCATGGGTGGAGAGAAAATACATGCCAGGCAATGTCTGGTTTCCATCAGCAATTTAAATGGCTCTCTGGATGTGAGAGAAAATGTCCCCTTACAGGGGAGCACTGCACTGCACTTGCAGGACTTCTTCCTCTTCCAAGCCCAGCTGCTGCGGAATTTCAGGCAGACAAAATTGTCCCAGGTCAGGAGTCACCAGCACTGGGTTTTTAAATAGTTTGGCTATTTTAAATGCTGACAGTGTTTGTTTGTTCAGCCACAAGCTTTGCACAGCCTGCCCCTCCAAATCCACCTGAAGAAGGGCAGCTGGCTGCTGGCACAGGCGCTGCTGCAGTGGCACCTGGTGTGACACATCTGCCTGGGGACTCGGAGGTGTCCCCACCCGCCACCATGAGCAGCATCATGGCAAGTCCTTGGCCAGAGCTTCACCAAGTACTGGCAGCCCTGAAGGAGCCTTGTGCCCCTGTTTAGGTGGCCATGAGTGACACCTGGCCATGGGTGTTCCTTGCCAGTGTTGGAGCTGCTGTTTCGTGCTGGTCGCTGTTCCTGTAGGTGCCTGTGCTGGGTGATTTCAGCTTTGCCAGCAAACTTTTTGTTGAAACATCAGCTGTACTAAATTTGTACGAAGCATTTCTCATGCTGTCCAGATGCCACTGCCTCTAAAAATAACCCAGCCTAGTCTGTTTTCCCAGCTTCTTGCCTTTTATCAGTAATAGTTTTAATATTCTTTGCAATATTTAAGGAGTCATTTGTCCATGTCAGGCCAGCAACTACTGGGAATGAGAGCCCTTCCCGTTGTCCCATACTCCCATTCATGCCCTGCCCAAAAAAAGGCCATGAAGAAGTTGTTGCGCTGGAAAACAGAAGTTTTTGGTGCACACTTAAGAAGAGTTGGGGAGCACTGGGTCAAATCCAGGCTTTCCCTGCAGAGCTCCCCAGCACACAAGAGCTGCTGTGGGTCCTTCCCTTGACACTGGTGCAGCATCTGGAGGGGGAGCAGGATGCTCCTGAGGGTCCCCAGTATGGTGGGTTGTTGTGCAATGTGGCCAAGAGATGGACAGCCATAGGATAGGTTGGGATAGGGTGGGATGAGATGAGATGAGATGAGACAACATGAAATTGAGTGGGATAGTGTGGGGTGCTATGTGATGGGATGGAATGGGATGAGTTGAATTGGGCCGGGATAGGTTGGGATGGGATGGAGTGGGTTGGAGTGGGTTGGAGTGGGGATGAGGATGGGGTAGGAGTAGGCACAGTGGGGTGCCAGCCCAGCATCCGAGGGCAGTTCCCTCCTGCTGCCAGGTTGCTGGGAAAAGCTGAGGCACACATTTGTATCTTGGTTTCCCCATCTCTCAGTGGGTATCACTGTGCTGTTTGAGAGCCTGGCAGGTTTGTGGCTGGAGTTCACTGCATCAGCAGTGCTGTTACGAGTGCCAGACACAGATGCTATCTGTGACACTATCATGCCTGCTATTATTTTATTACATGTAAAATTTATGCCATTTCTGAAGCATTTCTGCAAACACAGCTCTTAAGGACCTTGTACTCATCTAAGTATCCAGCGATATATCCAGTTCTTGTGGCTTTTCCTGTGTTTATTTTTCCTCCCCCTGGACTTTTTGCTCAGCAGACAGACTGGATTTTTTTCTTTTGGCCCTGTTTTCCTGGAAAGAACATCCCATGAGGTACAGCACTGGCAGAGCCAGTGCAGGACTATATTGAAGTCCCTGGGGTGGTCACAGGGATGCCTGGGGGATCAGGAGGAGATGCATGTGCTGGCAGCCCTGCTCTTGCTGGTGGCAGAAACAGAAGCTTGAATTTCCTCAGCAGCAGCTCGATGGGACCCACAGCATCACTTCTGTCTGCTGGGGCAGGAGGGCAAGATGGAAACCCCCCTCCAGGCTATCCTTTCCCAGGGCTACTTTGTGCTTTGAGGTCTCAGTGTGCCCAGCAGCCCTCCCAGCAGCTGGAATGAAATGACCCCAAGAAAATCCAGCCAATTGGCTTGGAAAATCCCAGGGAGTTTGATTTACTCACGGAACACGTTTGTGTAACAAAACAGTTGGGGAGCCTTATCTTTGGTACAGTGTTTTGTTCCCTGGCTTGAGTAGACACTGGCACAGCCACTCCAGGGTTGCATCTCAGCTGCCCACTCTCTCACCCTGCAGCCCCTGGCAAAGAGGGCAGCCTGGAGGGCTGGGGGTGCAGGGGGGTACCCAGATCCTGGCAGGGCCAGTTCCGCTGCTTTCAGGGCTCCTCAGTGGGCTGTAAAACCTTGTGAGCAAAAGTAATTGGCATTCAAGGTATGGCACATGTTACCAAGCCAGCTTTTGGCTCTGGGGATGACCAAACAGATCATTGAAAAACACCAAATGGTTCTTTAACTGTAAACCTGAGGAACTGGTGGAAAAGTGCTCAGTGGATGGAGGGGACTCTGTTGGGATCTACTGTGCAGGAAAACCCAGGATATCTGAAATGCTCCACCTGGCAGCACTGTCCACACCTGGTTGAGCTGTTTGCTTGGCTCATGTTTGGAGGTTTTGGTGCACAGAAGAGCTTTGCAGTGCCCCAGTGTCACCCTGGCAGGCAATGTCCCATGGTGGCTGCTGAGTGAACATCCCCCTCCAGGTCACCTCCCCGCCTCCGCTGCAACCATTCCAGGACAAACCTTATTCCCAGAGATGCTGATGGAACCAATGGGCTAATTGCAAAGACAGTTACTAACAAGCACTTCTGGCTGCAACAGCCACCTCGGGCCTGACCCACACTGACACCACTCCTCTGGGAGTGGCCAGCTCCTTCTGGCCAGGAGATGGTCCTGCTGCCCAGGGGCTGGAGTGTGGCTGGGTGACCCGGGGCTCACAGGCAGCCCTGGCACAGGTGGCTCAGCCCCTGGCAGATTCTGCACAAATTATTTCTCACCATTCCCAGTGGGGCAGGGGAGCCAGCAGACACCTCTTCACCTCTGGCTCAGCCATCCTGCTTTGGTTACTGCTGGGGTAAAATAGCTGCTCCCTGTGAGATGGCAGCAAGGGCTCTCTCTGCTCCTGCTGAACGGGGGGCAGTCCCCAGGCACGGGCTAAATCAGCAGCTGCTGGGACCCTCCTCCACAGTGTCCCAGGAGGGCAATGTGTGCCTTGAAGAATTAGTGCAAGGAGACCGCAGGGGCAGAGGCTTTGCTGCAACACAAGCAGCATTAGCCAGGGTGGCCTGGGTTGGATTCACGTTTCAAAGTGTGATGGACCTGGAGAGGCAGTTAGAGAGAGAAAACAGCCCTCCTCCGAATGCGGTGCCATCCCTTCGGCTTTGCAGCTGCGCTGGGCTCGTACCTGAGACCCTCAGGCAGCGAAGTTCTGCCCCTTCGGGGCCGGCAGACATCACCACGGACCCAAGTGTCTGCTCAGGCACGGACCAGCAGCGGGATGTGCTGGCTGTGCCCAGGAAGGCCCCCGGGGCTCAGCCGGGGAACACAATCCTGTTTGCCCACCCGCGTACCCTCCGCGGGAGCTGCTCCCTTACACTGCCCTTTATTCTGCTTCTTCCCAGCGGCTGCTGGGAGGCCGCGGAACAAACAAACGCGGGAACAATGCTTTCCAGGAACCGCGCGTTTCCTCCGAGAGCCCCGGGGTCAGGGCTGCGAGCGCCGCAGAAACACCCTGTGCTGGCCGTGGAGCAGCTGGAGCGGGGAGCATCCCGCCCAGCCACCCTGCTGCTGGCTTTGGTGAAAATACAGCAGAAAAAAAAGGGGTTGCGACTTATCCCCCATCCCCTTAAAACAGTGTTTGAATTCCCAGTGCGAGGACCTGAACACTTGAGCTTTTGCACGCTGGTGTTTCAGGGAAGGCTCGGGAAGTGCTGATGGACTTCAGGACTTACAGACTGGAGGGGAACACGCTTGATGAGAGTCTTGTTCCCATAGCTGCTCCAAAAAAATCCGTGCCAGGGTGCACTTGTGGAATGGGGTGCATATAAATTATCCAGAAATAAGCTTAACATTAGTGAGCAGGTGGAACAGGGCAGGGTTCAGGAAATTATGCAAAGAGAGTAGACAAAGAGCCGGCTGCGATTGCTCTTTGCGTCAAGGAGCCGGGCTCACTTTGTGCAGTCACAACGAGTTAGTGCGGGGCACAAAGGCGGCAATTTTGGATGTGATTAAACTCTCTGACAGCATTCATATGTTAAATGATTATGTGCTACTATCTTCTGCTACAGTATGCATATCACAGGAGAATCACAAATGAATCTGTTGAGGCCAGAGAGCAGTGTCACGGGAGATACAATTAATAAGCCAAACAAGAGGGGGGGAAAAAAGCAAATTTGTTGTGGTTTTTACTCTGTGACCAGGCACATCAAGTCGGGAAGAAACGAGTAACATGGAACAACACAGATGCACGTTCTGGCATTCGAAAGTCTAATCTAGATGCAAATGTTTTAGGCAGGATTCTGTCTCTGACCCTCAAAACTTCAGACACCCAAGAGCTGCGTGGCATCCCCCGCAACAGCCAATGCCTGTGGAGGCAGCTCAGCACTGTTCAAAGGCATTCCCAGCATAAGGATTATTTTGCCTTTATGCTTGATGCCCATTCAGTCTTTTGTGAGATGCCACGAGGAATTGAGTGACATTTGAAGCAGGAACGAGGATTAGAAACCCCCGGTGTCAGCTGCAAAATGCCCGGCAGAGGAGCCGCGGGGAGGCAGAGACGACGCACACCCGGCATCACCTTCGCCGCAGGAGGGGAGCACAGGGACCTTGTACCCCACATGTGCTGCCTTCAACCCCTGCCTTCCCCCACAAGTGAAAAGATGGCTTTGAAACACGTGGCTTCCCAGCAAAGCTGCATGGATTTGCTTAGTCAGCAGCCCCAGCCCACTAGAGAGGGACAAAAGCCCCTTTTGCTAGAGATGGCTCCTGGCTGGGTCTCTGCTCCACACGGGGCTGCCTAGCTGGAACATGTGTTCTGGGTCACACCAAGACCACACAAGCACCACAGAAAGGTGATGTCAAATAGAGATGCCACAGAGATACCAAAAATGCTGGTGCTGCTGCCAAAGAAAATATCTGTAGTGATTCCTTATGTCTCTTACTTTTCAGGGGAAAAAGTGTGGCTGGTCCCTGCTCACCCCAAGCTGTCTCGTAGATGGTGATGAGCAAGGTGACATGTTTCTCTGCTGTGACCCTATCCAAGTACAGACAGACCTTCTCCCAGGCTTCAAGCAGAGCATCTTGCCTTCACTCTGGATCAAAATTACCATGGGAAATGCAGAATAAAAGGAGTTAGACAGAGAACGGGCTGCAAAAGCTGCCTCTATGCAAACAGTTTAGCAAAAAATAAAATAGCTACAAGAGACAGAAGGAACTGGTCCTTGGTGGCCCTGCTGGGTCACCAGGCTGGTTCTGTCCCCCAAAAGCCGTCAGAAATAGCCGTGTTGTCTCTGCTGGGTCAGTGAGATGGGCAAGTGAAGCTGTCCATCACAGGCATTTGTGCCCGTCACAGTGAGCTCCAGGACAACAGTGCAGATTCATGTTTGCTCTGTTTTCCTAGGGCCACCAGCGAGCCCAGGCAGTCAAAACAGCCCTAGTGTTACTTGTGACAAGCCCATCCTCACTCCCTGACTGCTGCAGCCAGACACCAGGTGTGGAAACTGCCCTAACCAGCTTTTTTTTCCAAGAGCACCTGCTGGGGAGCAGTTCCTGGGCTTGTATGCAGCCTCCATCCCTGGGTTGTCCCCATGTCACCCCTGTGTCACTCCCTCCTTGCTGGCATCTCTGGCTCCACTGTCCCCATCTCGCTTGGCTGCTGCATGTGGCGGCTTGGTGCCAGGGGTGGGATAAAACACAGTGCAGAGGAACCAAGCCAGCCAGAAAAGGCAATCCTGCCTGCAGCAGTAAGGAATTAATCAAGATCTGGGCTGATAAAGCAACTGGCAGTGCCGCTGGGGAGGGGATGACCCTCGGTTTGGGGAGGTGATGACAGGCAGCAGGAGGCGAGCGGGCGGGCAATGGGCTGCAGAGCCTCGGGTGTCCCCTCCCTGCCATGGCCCTTCCTGGCTGCCAGCGACACATTTTGATGGCCATAGCATGTGTCTCAGGCTGGGCTCACATAGCACTCCCCAGTTGCACCAGAGGTCTGGGATCACATGAAACAACTATCTCTCTGCAGGCTTGGGATGCCCAAATCCCTGGTGTGCAGGAACAATGTAGGTTATGGGAGCTGTGGAGGAATTGCCCCAGCTCCCAGGACCCCAGAGCACAGGACACCCTGGGAGCTCACCCCCACTGGAAATTGATTCACCGATCATAGAATCGTAGAATCAGCTGGGTTGGAAGGGACCTTCGAGATCAAGTCCAACCCTTGATCCACTACCACTGCGGTTACTAGACCATGGCACTAAGTGTCACATCCAGTTTCTTTTTAAAAATCTCCAGGGATGGAGAATCCACTACTTCCCTGGCAGCCCATTCTTGTTATCCAGACTGGCAGCTGCCAGGTTTAAGTTGTTTACAGTGGGTTTCACTCAGGGCTTGGGAACAAGTCTGTGTCCAGATCTGAAGCAAGATGTGCAGTGAGGGGTCCTGCAAAGTCACCTTGTCACCAGCCCTGCCCCACCACAGAGAATCACAGAATGGTTTAGGCTGGAAAAGCCCTCTAAGATCATCCAGCCCAACCATTAACCCAGCACTGCTGTGTTCGCTGCTAAACCATGTCCCTTAGTGCCACATCCACATGCCTTTTGAATGTTCAGGACAACACTGCCCCCCAGATCTTTTCATTCCCATTCTGCCATTGCCAATTGTCTTCTCAAAAAGTGTTTCCCCCTCCCTCCAAAAGAACAAAACAGAAATCAAAAGTGCATAAAGATTTTTATCTGGAGCCAGAGGGCCCTGAGAGCGTGGCCGCCCGCCTGGCGGTGGGGAGGGCTGGCTCCATGGGGAGGGCTGGCTCCATGGGGAGGGC
>NW_020884891.1:5795642-5823535 GCF_003945725.1 Corapipo altera | reverse complement strand
GTGGGGAGGGCTGGCTCCATGGGGAGGGCTGGCTCCATGGGGAGGGCTGGCTCCATGGGATCCCCCGCTCCACAGGGGGCCCCGGCCGGCTGCCTGCCTCGGCACAGGACTCAGGATGCACCAGATTGCAGTGAAAGGTTTTATTGCCCAGTCAGCTAGCCTGTATCAGTCAGCTATTTGGCTGAAGGGGAGGCGTCCATTCAAAGCCAGTTTACAGCAGAGGCTTTATTTTTATTTTAAAAGCATCTGGAAATTAAAAATCCCCTTTGGCACTCATCCACTTTGGAGAGAAAGCCAGGCCTGTCGTCTGGCCAAGCAGCCCTGCTCTAACTGAGCTGGGTGGATCCAGTGCTGGGACATTTTCCTAACTCAAGCAGAAGCGGGATGCTGGCTTTCTTCCAGCTGCTCCATGAACTTCCCATGCCGAGCACCAGTTTGTGACACAGCATGTATGTCATTTAGAGCCATTCAGGATGTGCTGTGCTCAGCCCTGTGCTCTTCCCCAACCCAGGGACGTTTTTGAGATGGTGCTTTGGCCAGGGCAAGGAGCGACAGGACGGCTGGTACATGTAGATTTTCCTCAGGTGAAGGCCAACAATGCAAAATGTGGGTTGCTTATTTCCATTTTGGGATGGGCTGCAGGTCTGACAGGTGACACTACCCAGGACTGGCTGAACCTGGTGGCACAGGCACGCTGAGTTTATAGCAGAGCCCTGGGAAGTTCTCCATGAACAGCGTTTTGCCCCCAAATCCGCAACATATCATTGAATGTTTCCCTCAGCAGACTGGTAAACCCCAGCTGGTCATCCCTTGGGTCAAGGTGTGTTTTGGAGAAAGGGAAAAAAAAGAGAAGTAAATACATGCCTGAATCCTGTTATAGTTGCACAGACCTGTTTTTCATCCCACAGGAAAAGTTAGTGGAAATCTCCAGCCTGCTCTGGCAGCTGACTGCCCAGCCCCGTGTGTCCCTTCAGCATGGCTCTGCAGCAGGAAGGCAGGTTGCTCTGGAACAAGGCAGAAAGCAGAGCAATGACGAGGATTTATCTGCCCCGTGCTACAGAAGGAAAATTGAAAAGCCCCTGTCCAACAGTTTGAGATTGGCACTGTGGAGATTGAGCTTGCTGAGTGCATCATCTGCAACACAGGACAGTGTCTTTTGTCCAAAAGGTGGGTGAAGTGAACGAACGTGTGTTCAGCTGGAGTTGAGGATCTCCAGATGCAGTTTTTGCCTACATCCTGCTTCCTGCTCTTTGGGGTGGGAACAGTGGTGTGTTACTTGCCTAATCTGGGCCTGGAGGGAATGAGGATTATTGCTTGTGGGTGTCTTTTCTGTCGGGAGAGGAAGGGAATACCCATCAGGCTGGGAAAGGGGATCAAACAGCCATGGAACCATCAGCCCTCAGCCTATCCTTCCCAACCTGCCCTGTCTCACCAGCTCCTGCTTCCAGTCCCCATCTCTGCTCCAGCATACCAGGAGCTGCTGTGGATGGGCTTCCTCTTCTCCGTCCCCAAGTCCTGCTACTCCTTGCCAGGAAAGGCTGATTTCACCACTGGCACAGGCTGGTGAGAGACCAGCATGAGGAGACAGAAGCAGAGACTCTTCCCTAATCTTAGCTAAACCCTTGCAAAACCCCAATGCACAGAGACAAACTAGACTTCTTCAGAGTCTCATAAAACTGAAACAACTGTGGTCAGACCCTTATGGCAATAGCAACACACCCTCTTTAGCACAAAGCCTATCTTCCCTCATTGGATTTCAGTCCCTGCTTCAAAATATGGAAGCATTAGATCTTTCCAAAGAAAGGATTTCCTGAATTATTCTAATGCTGAAAAAATAATGCATTTTTCTCTGCCCTGGCTCTCACAGGCAGTTGAAACACTTGGCTGAAATTAAAAAAAAAAAAAAAAAAAGCCAGAGTCATGACATAGGAACAGGATCTTGTACTTAGAAGGGACACGAACCTCCAGAGCAGACTGTGCTACCAACTCTGCCTCTAATAATAGCTGCCAACTCTGTGAACATTGTACATTGTTTAGAGAATCTAATCAAGTTATATACTCCTTTTGAAGTCAGACAACTTTGATTTAACAGTGGCTTCAGAGCTTTGAAAAACATGATCTTTTCTAGTTTGTCTTCCATGATGGTTCCTTACCTGTCTCCCACTGTTGAATAAATCATTACAAACATAAACCAGATGCCTAATGCTAACAATAACTTTTGAAAGCCCTGCTTCCCCCAAGATGTATGGGCAATGACTAACACACTTTTAGCCTCCAGACTTAATTTAAAGCATTCTGGAATTGTGCACTGGTGAGATGAAGGCTGCCCAAGACAATAACTTTTACATTAGAAATAATCTCTGTCTTTAGCAGCAACAGAGTCAAGGTTGTTCTCCTTCAGCCCCGGTGTCTCAGCCTGCCGTGGGTGCTCTGTGAGCCTGAAGGCTTTGGAAAAGGAAGACCAACTTAAAGATAATAAGGTGTCAGTGTTTGAATGTGTGGGAGCAGCAGCTTATGCTGCTTGCAGGGAGTATGCAGCACAAGCAGAGCTCCTCACAGCAAAGCTGGCGTTACTTTCAGCTGAGATGTGACAAGGGACAGTTCTGGGTCTCCAGACACGATGGCTCCTTCCAGCAGAGCAGCAAACACTGGAGTTGCCCTCAGCCTCTGTGCTGCCAGCTGAGCTACAGCACTTCGAAACCTGGGACTCACCTTGCCTGAAGACAGATCATGGATGTGCAGAGCACTTCAGGGGGATGTGCTGGTGGAATACGAGTATTTCTGACCCAGAGACCTCAGCCTGTGGAAAGCCTGTAGCTAACAGCTGCTCCAGAGCTGCTCTGTAGGGAATATATTGCTTAACAGAGGAACACACTTAAATGCATTACTAGTACAGCTAAATTAGTGTCTGGAGATTGAGTCCTGGCAAAGAAGCAAAGTATTGAAAGCTTCCTTCAGTATTCTTTCACTTTCCTATATCTGCACACACTGAGCCCATTTAGGTTAATCTTGCTATTTTATTTTCATAATTTTGTCATCTCTTTTCTACAAGGTTTGCCGTCTTTTTTGGTTTAGTTATTTGAAGCAATAACCAAAATGTGGGTAGAAGAAGGAAAGATGTGAGGAAATCTTTGGACCTGCCAAAGTTGAAGAAATTAATATTAGATAAACTCTTCAATGCAGACATGCTTTGCCATTGTGACATGCTGGCACAGTGTGGCACAGCAGGAAGCTCAGTGCAGAATTTCCCGACACAGAGTGAACTAAAAAGAGCCATTACCAAAAATACACCAACAAGTAGGCTCATGGGGAGCTCAGGGGGATTATTTCCCCTCCCTGAACTTCATGGCAGTACCTCTGTTGTGTTGGAAGACCTTTAGTGGCAGTCTCCCAAGCAACCTGGTCCCACTGAAACCAAATGCTGTGTTTGAAGTCATGGCAAAGATACCATGTGAAAAATAAAAGCATCCCAAGACAACCAGGGGGAGATTTTCCAGAAGCTCACCATTTGCATGAAATTTGTTTTAACTTTGCATCATAGTTTGCTTCTCCTAATTTCCAGTTGCTTGGTGAACCTTCAGTCCCAGACTGGCTTTTTTCATCCTGATTTTCAAATGAAACCTCACCAAACTATCTGGTATGGGGATCGAGGTAAAGCAAAGAGTGGCTTGAGGGGAGTTCAGACTCCAGACCCAACATCTCCCAGGGAACTTTTGCCACCTGCTTCACCTTTCAGCTCTTGTACAACAACAGGAGGGCTCCTTGCCAAACCAGATCCCTCCAGCTATCTAGCCACGCTTGCAGCAGTACCAAATCCATCTCCAGAGGAGGTTACTAGGGTGTTAGAATATAAAATACCATGATTTATGTATTTTAAACCATGTTTTTGATTATACTGAATACTGAGCAAACCCTGAAAATCATCTTTTACATAAAATGTTAATTCTATATGATTATTTTCCCTTATAAAGAATGATTTACCTGTCTCTGTGGAGTTGTACTCTTTGTACAATAGAGCACATGTCACTTCTGGTTCCTTACATATGAGGTAGAGATCCCAGGCAAGCAGCTGTCCTGGGTATTTTGGGGTTTCCATGACAAATGGGAATCCTTCACAGGCAGCTTTCATTTTTTCATCTGAAAGCCTTAATACATTCGTAGTTGCCAGAGTCCTCTGAACTTTCATATCTATTATGCCATCACCTCTACAAATGCTTTGAAATTAACAACCAGTCAGATTTCCTTTCTATGACCAAGCAGGAAAATAAAGAGAAAAGACAGAAATGATTTCATTACAGAATAGCTTCTCCTCTGTCACATTAAGCAATTACTTTGGAAAGTGATCTGAAAGCTTCTTTACACTGGGATACATCTAAGGGGATGAATAAGAGCAAATTCTCCAAAAAGGGATCACAGCTGTTTCCTTTCTTACCCCTGCCTGTCTCTCCCACTGAGCAATCGTCCTCATGACGGGGCTGCTGCGCTCCCAGCCACGCTCAGGTGGGTTATCGTGGCAAAATGGTGAGAAATAAACATTTTAAGTAATCTCATAAATTCATTAGCAATTTAATTTCCTTTAGCTTATCACTTTTTCCAGTTCCTACTTGGCTTTAGACAAGGGTATCCCCAGTGTGTGCACAGACGAGGGCAGGCACATGGAGAGCAGCCCTTTCTGTGGGAGCAGATCCACTGTTGCACTGGCAGTAACAGGAAGAATAGACCAAGGGGAGGAGTAGAATAAAAAGCAAGGCAACATTGCAAGAGGAATGTTTTACAGCAGCATGTTGCAAAGCTCTCCCACCATTGCTGACACTGGCTTCCAAACATGCAAACATGGTGGGATGCACAGGAAAGGCTGGAATCACATCTTGATGCCTTTCAGAGTACGATGTTAGGGTCCCAGGTGTCCATTCAGTGCATCTGGCACAATGATCATACATCCAAAAATAATGAGGGTGATATTAAAAAATCAAGGAAATTCACTATTTGTCTTTTCTCATGACTCTGAATTCTTCCTGTTAATTGCTCCATCTTTTGACTGTGTCTTTTCAAACCATCATCAGTGGCCCCATCTGCTTGGCAGTAAGAAGTGGAAGCTTAGTCTTTGATGAGGACTTGCAGGGCTCCAAGACCTTCGATGGTCGCTGATGGAAGATCACATTCAGGCAGCCCCAGGGATCCTTCTGGTCTGGCAGTCTGTGGATAAAATCTGTGTGAGTGACTGAATATCCTCCAAAAATTGCCATGGTGATTAATCCTCCCAGATCTGGTGTTGCCCTCATAAACACAGGCTGTCCTTTTTTATATTTTAACATCAAAGGATGCCATTTGCTTTTAAAGTGATGTTTAGTGTTAATATTCTGTTCCTACAGGCCAGTTGGATTTGGGGAGGACATAGTCATCACAAACCAAAGGATGCAGGATCTGCTCTGCTGACTGATACGCTTGAAAAATTGAACATACAACAGATGCCAATGCACAGCTCATTTATACCAGACACAACTGGTCGTAGGTTTTGTTCTGTCCTGGAAACATGCACACAGGTTTTATTTCTACCTTCAGTGAGAAGAAGGCAGGAGTTTGTGTTCTTGTACTTTTTGTAGCTCTTCCCTCACCCTGCTATAGCTTGTGGCAAAACTTTGGCCTTGAAGAACTGTGGTGGGGGAGCTTTCATCAAGGGGACTCCAGGGGCTGCTTCTGTCTCCTTTATGGCACAGGTTCAACCAAAAGGGGCTGCCAGGGAGTAGGTTCAGTCCCAATTTATATGTGTAAATGGTGATGCAAAAATCAGAAAAGTAGCAAATTTTATTATACCTGTACTTCTGGGGCAGACTGAGGACCTTTGACCTCTTTGGATGTCTTGGGGACTGTCAGGGCTGTTTCTTCTCATCCCTGTGTCTCACATAGCTTTTGGTGTTGTATGTCAGGAGATCACAGCAGAGAAAAAGGAAGATACAAACCCACCTTTTTTTAGCCTCTTGGCTAAACCCCAAATATTTTAGACATTTCTGCTAGAGGTTGATTCCCCCAGTGAGCCTCAGAGCTCTCATCTCTGGCAGCTCTAAATCAAAGACTGTTCATATGAGATCAGCACATGCCGATCTTGCTTTAGACTTCATGGCATATAAACTTCATATATCAATAGTGACGGGCCACCCCTCCCTGCAAGCCCTTTAGTGATGTTATGATTCTGTTTTTATTTAGTGGACAGGGGAGAAAAACACAATGGAAGTCATGCAAATGATTAAATGCAAAGATCTGTTCATCTTGTGAGACCACTTGTAAATAATTTAACAAAGATCTTTAACAAGTCTCACTCTAAAGGAAAAAGTAGGTCCACTTTAAACCCTGCTTTTCCAATTTGGATGTTTAAATCAGTACTGCAGTCTTTTAAAACAGCCAAACTCTGTAAAATTGCCATAGAGAGACAGACACAGAGTTCTGGTTGCCAAGTGTAAAGGAGAAAAATGTGAGAAACTCTGTAACAGGCAAACATGGGGTAATCTCCCTTCCCCCAGAAGAGCTCATCCAAGCCTTGGAGACTAGTTAAAACAATAAAGCAAGAAGGTTTTTTGCCCATCCCAAACCACTGTTCGCTTGAACTCTCCAGTGATGGCTTTCTCTACAGGAAGATTCTGCAAAGCTTTTGGTAATTTTATGGGGAACACCTCATTGTACGTTTTAAGTATTCCCTTTACCATCTCTCTCCCAGAATCACAGTAACCTCTCCAGTAAAATACATCTGGAGACACCACGTCTCATGACCGCTGGGTACCTGCCCACCTGGAGCAGCCTTCTCTGGCAGGGCTGTTCCAGGGCACAGGGGAGGCTCGTGCAAAGGAGTGTGGATTCCTCACCGGGAGACACCTGATTCCCGGGGAAGGGAGCACAGGGCAATTAGTCACTGTAAAACAGTGTAACAAGGCTAAAGAATTAGGAACTGCCCAGACTCCAATAAACCCCAGTGCTTTATATGACTTGAGAAGAAGTTGGAGGAATCTGGCTAATCTTTTACTCTCCTAGTAAATCATTCATTGAGGCCATCTGTGAAATATGAGAAGAGCAGCTTCAACCCAAGATTCCCGCTCAGCAAAGCCCTCACTAGCTTGGCCGGAAAGAAGTTTTCCTGATAAAGTTGATAGCTAGTCCAAGCCCTCATGATTTCCAGCAGCAGTAATCCTTCTGAGGAGATTAGAGAAGCAGCCCTTGAAAGTCCTGAAGTGTGGCCATCCACTACAGCAAAATTCAAAGGAAAAAAAAAGATAAAACCCACAGCACTCACCAGGGCCTGGCCCTGAGGTGCCCCTTCATGCTTTCTGGTCCAGTGGCCTCTGCAGACATGTCTGACAAACAGCCCCCAAACAGCTGGTCCACCTCTCTGGGACAGGGAGCATTTGTGGGGCTATGGGAGAGCGTCAAGGAAGAACTCTGGTGCCTTGATAGCCAAGACTGAACTGTGGTTTTTTTCAAGGAGAGGCATGGATGCCCGTCTGTGAAGTGATATTCAGCTCGCACAGATGAACCCAGAACCCAAAATTCCCTGCTTCAGGGAAGTTCATGCCTGACTCGAATGAGTACTTGAGGAGGAATAAGTCACCCAAAACACCCCTACCAGCTCCGCACACCAGGCTGCTTATTCGTGTCCTCCACTCAGATTTGATACAGTTTTTCAAGAAGCAGTTAGCCTTTCTCCACAGGCATTACTACTAACCTGGGAATAGAAGAAAGTCCTTGGGCAAATACTTGATAGGGCAAAATAAATAAAATTTTATCTTACAACAGAAATGGGCTGAACACCTAACCCCAGTATTCAAGGACATGAGCTACAACCCACCTCCTCCGGGAATTAAGACAATACAGTTTTTGACGGCTTTATTTTTTTTATATCTTCTAGTTTCCAAACTCTTGGGATCTGCAATTCCCAGGTGACTCAATAGCTCGTAGGAACAGAGAGTTTCAAAAGTGAAAGACGAGATGCCCCAAATCCTAGAGCCAACTCCTTGAAGGGAAGTGAAGCAAAGACCCAAATAGGAGACAAAATAAGAGTGCAGCAGGGCTGGAGGCACAAGTTTACAGTTTTATCTAGTGCTGGGCTCTCAGAGAAAGCAAGTCTTGAATACCTTGCAGTGGGGGCTGAGCACATCCCACCTTTGAACTCTGTTGTACAAATCTATACACTCATAACATGTTTGGGCACTTTGCAGAACTCCAGTCACAGAAGGGAAAATCCATCCCCTCCTACCCTATGCTTAAACTGAGCAATAACATGTTTGGTTTAGTGTTGAAGTCTTCCAGAAGTTTTGGTGCAAATTACAGCACTCTGGACAACCAAGTAAAGTTGGGGAAGTGATTATGTCTTGGAGCAGCATGGAGGACAAACAGTAGGAGCTGAAGTTTCTAGAAGACAGAGATCCTCTTTGCATTGTGATTTTTAGCCAAACTTTGGCATGATAATCCTTCCATGCTGTGCTTTGTAAGATTTTAACTATTCTTTCTGTTTTTCTTGGCTACCTGGTGTTTGCTCTGCTGAGGCTTGGGGCCAGTAACTGTGTAGAATACATCAAATTTTCTGCCTTATCCCTAAAATCTCAGATAAAAGTGAAACTATCTCATTGATCATTACCCTGACCAGTTTGTTAGTGGTGCATTTTCTGCTCTGGAGAGAAGTAAGTCAAGACAAGTAAGATTGAAAGTTGCTTTATTTTTATTTTAAAAGTGAAGTGTTCTTCCTTGCTGCTTACTAAGTATATAACTGCTGAAGAAAGTATTCTACCTTGTGCTTCAGCTGAGGTGCTGAAGCCAATTAGGCGTAATAAAGACTATAAATGCCCCTTCCTGCAGTGCTGTTTCTATTCTTAGCATGTTCTGTACCATCCTTGGTAGTCAAGGCTGTGGGGGCACAAACTGCAGCTTGTATCACTGAAAATGGGCTCCAGAAGAAGGAGCAGCAGGGAGAGCAGCCAGCATTCCCCCCAGAGCAGGAGCAAAGTGGAGGAGGAAGGTGAAATCCAAAGGGAACAGAGAAGAGCTCAACCTCAGCGAGACCAAGGACATACCATGGCTGTGGCACAGGGAACTGCCTGAGCAAAGCTGCTGAGGAGATGTGCCCCAACAAGTCAGAGCTCAGGCAAGAAGGGGATCTCCGGTCTCTGTGTCAGCTGGGCTCTGGAACAGGGATTTTCCATTAGTCAGACAGGACTCGTGTTGTTCAGCAGAAAGCTGCTCTGGCCTCCCAAGCACGGCGAGCTTGGTGCATCCTCCACCCTCCAAATCACACACAGCGACGGCTGCAGGAGCATCTGTTATAAATCCTTTTCTCTGGGCAAGGGCAGGAAGCACAACTTTCACAACACTCTCTTAAATGGAGAAAGTCATCCAGGCCTTTTCTTTGCAAGCTCTGCACCCCTCCTGGAGCCCTTTGTGATCTAAGTTGTTTAGAAAGTAAATGTAATGGAGTGAGCCAGAGAGACAGTAATGGTTATTTCTCCAAGAAAGAAAAGCTTAATTTTACCATGGGGATCTTGCCTCTGCCATGACCCCTCCAACAGCTCACAGGAACACAGGAGGAATTAACCAGCAGTGAGGACTGGTTCATTCTAGCAGATTTGTAAAGAGTTTCATCTTAGTTCTTAACTGCAATATTCCCCTCCTGCAAAACAAAACCCCCAAAAAAACCAAACCCAAATGAACAGCACCTAGTCTTCAGCTGGTAACAATCAGCTTTTCCACAGCTTTCAGAACTCTCCTTTTTCCATCTCACCAAGACAGAACCAGGGCTTGTAGCCTCTTTGGAGACTTCCCGGGTCTGCAGCTGAGATGGTCAATACATGAAAAACAGGCAACATTTCATGAGTGGCAACCCTTGGAGGGGCTGATTCCAGAGAAGCTGAGAGGAAAAGGAGCAGGATCAGAACCGTTTGTGTTTGGTCATGGTTGGTATCTGTGCAGCTGAATGGTAAATGAGATCAGATAGGATTTTTCCATCTAATCTAAGCAAGCTAGCAGTTGGGTTTCATTCAAGCAATTGTTCTAATGGATAATAATGTCTTATTATGACTAGAGGGCTTATTACTAGAATGTTGCACTGAATTCAATAACCTGAACTCACCATATATTGTCCCTCTTATGGGAGCTTCAGCTGTTTGAGAAGGAGCCTCAGAGTTGCGTGATCATCCCTAAAACCTTCTCCCCTAAGTTCCAACTTTGGAGAACAAGTTGTTCATCATATGCTGAATTCAGCCTTGGAGTAACTCCAGTGAAAACAAAAGGAGTAACAACAGGAATGGATTAGGCCCAATTGCTTTCACATTTCTCCAACTTGAATTTTCAAATCCAATACTGAAGGAGGAGTAAAAAAAAAAGTAAAGACCCAACTAATGGCACAGTGACAAATATACTTCAAAATGTAAGTCTGCCTGTGATGTGCCCTCATGCCCTTTGGAAAGTGCACCACGGTGAGCTTCCCCAAGCTTACCTAGGAACAAAACCCTGCTGTCATCTGACAGCAGCAATACATATTCCTACTTCTGCCACTGTACTGTACCAATTTTTGCACAGAATGGTCAAACCCTGCAGTTCTAAGCTGCTACACTTGTCACTACTGACTTTACACACATCTGAAAAAAACAGTATCTGCCAAGTTGAGATACAGAGTCATGAGGAATTAATTACATAAAAACAGTAAGATTAAATAGTGTGTTTTCTGTACCAACCCCATCTTCCAGAGAGAGCTGTGCTCAGATCAGGAGGGGGCACAGGCTCACCTACAAATCCTTATCTAATACATCATCACCTTGGCATCTCTCTGGTTAAATAGATGTGAACAAGCAGAAAGCAAGTGGAATAAGGACCAAGACAAGCTCCCCTGCTGCCTAGTGAGCCATGTTCTCTTACAGTGTTTGCTGCACCACTCACTCATTAGCTTTTAAGTAAGTTCCTTCTAACTTTGAGCTGCTGTTTCCTGCCAGGGCTGATGAGCCACAAGTGCAGAGTCGCTTCCTCTGGGCCAGTTCCTCAGAGCAGCTTCCAGTGGCTGCCACATGAAGTTAGCTGAAGAAAAAAATGCTGCTCTTGTTTTCACTGGAGTTATTCCCAGGCTATTCCAGTGTGTTATAAAGGGGGCAACAGAATTATCCACTGATCAAAGAACTAAAGTGCAAGTCAGAAGTTCTGGGTTCAATTTCTAGCTCATATTTAACCAACACTAACCATATGCCCTCTCTGTCCCTCCACACACTCATTTGAGAGTTTTAATAATAATGATGACACTCCAAGTTGCTCCTAAACAAGTAAGAATTTTATGAAACATCACAGAAACATGAAATATTAAGACCATGTTTGACCCATGGGCTTCACAAAGTAAATGCAGAGCTTTATCCAACTGACAGGCTGGAAGCGGAGGAGTTCAGCTCAGCTGCTATCTAGCTCAGAAATCACTGCACATTGTTTGCAAACTTATCAGGAGTGACTTGAATTGTGAATTAGCTTCAGCAAGGCAGCTGGCAGGCTGCTGAGGCATACAATGCCTGCTGAATCTGCACTTCCTGCTGGAGACGTGCGAAGGAGAAGGCAAACTATGAAAGAGCAGAGAAACCGCTCCCAACTCCAGTCAAAACTACGTGCAGCACAGGCATAACAAGGCCAGTCACTGATCCGGGGGCCAAACCAGAATTCCCAGCAACAGCAGTGCTGACACTACTCAGCCCTTGCACAGCACTTGTCATGGAGGGATCTCAAAGCTCTTTGGGAAGACCATGAGGCTCCTCCACCTTCCCCCAGCTCCTTGCCAGGCTGGGTTGGACCATCCCAGCCCACCCTGTGACCCTGTAGCATCTCCCCTGCACACACCCTGAGCCTGGTGCTTGCCTATTTTACATCTTGGTTTTCAGCAGATAATCCAATCTGTGTCAAAAGCAGCAGAGATCCCAAGACATGTTCCAGGCAGCCTTACCTGAGCGCTCACCTGGACACGGCACCAGAGCACATCTCCACTGCTGGATGCTCTCCATGCAGGCAAATGTTCCCTGTGACTGCAGGTTACAAAGCTGAAGCCACTGAAAATTCTCCAAGATGCAGTTCTGTGTGTGCCCACGCAGAGAAATAACAGAAGGATGCTTCCCATGTGCGGTCTGATGGGAACACTGCAGCATCAGCAATTGGGGAAAAAAACAGTCTGTGCACTGCAATCCACTAAACCCAAACGAAATGTGCCACAGCAGGCTCCTGAGATGCTTCATGGGGCTGGGAAAACAGCCAATGCAATCCTAGGAAAGCTCTCTCGCTGTGAGCAGGGTCTATTCATTCATTTCAGGTTGTCAGTAAATTTGATACAACTCTCCTCTAGCAGAGGATTGTGTTGTCCTTAGAACCAAAGACCATCTGCCTTTTTCAAAATCAGTTTTATGTTTAATAGCACAAAGAAATCCAAACCCTCACTCTGGGAAGTTAGTGTTGACTCTGAAAGGAAGAGGTTGCGTTGTGAGTGAAAAGAAAGAAAACACTAGAAGTTTCTGGTAACAGAAGCTGCAGGGTGAGTTCAGTTCAGATGCGCTTCAGGCAGTATTACCACTGCTCACTAAACCCGTCCTGTGCTTTGCAAGCCACGATACGCCATCCCGTGGCCATCCAGATCCCCATGAACTTCCCACAGCTGGTCCAAAGTTCCCGGCACAGTCAGGGCTGTGCTGTGCATGCTGGCACTGATGCTCGCTGTAAGTCCTATATGCACGATGTTTGTTGTTGCTAATGCAAAGTAAGGCCAAAAAGCTTCAACTACTCCTCAAAAACAACCACCCTGACAGGTGCGGGTTGTAGGATGTGGCTGTGGAGTGGCTTGCTGCCTTCATTCGGCTGTACCACAACTGTGAGCCTTTTGCTGGCAACAAGAGTAACCAGGGCACTTTGCAGAAAAACCATCACTTTCTCCACACCAAGTGTGTCCCCCAGCCTCCTGCCATACCATCTCCTTCCTGCTGGGTGATGTTCCTCCTCCTGCTCAGTTATCGTGCTTTATCTACAGCCCCTTGTCCCACCAGGTCCCTCATGGTCTCTCACAGTGCCCAGAGCTTTTGGGGCATCTTTGCCCCACTCCTATACCCTTAATTCCTCTCTCATTCCCGCTCTGCCCCCATGAAGAGTTTCACCCACATGTCTAGGACGCGTTTGACAAGAGCTGACGATCCAGTGCACTAACTTTGCTGATGAAGACAAGAAGCTGAGCTTCCAGCCTTGCTTTGGTTGTCCAACAAACACAATTACAGACTTCAGGGCTGATGCAAACTCCATGTGAAGGGGGCAGGAGGGAGGCTGTGAAGGCCCACACAAATTCAGTGAGCCCTCTGTACCCCTCCTTGTTGCCCATCTGGCCCACCCTGCCTATGCTGCCTCTCCTTCCTCATATTGCTGAGTTTTAATACAGGAGAAGAAAACAAGAAAAAAAAGAAGTGACCAGCAGCAATGAGTCCTCAAAAGGCAAATGTTTCCTATTACAGCACTAGTTTTTTCAGGCCCTTTGATGTCACTTCTCCCACACAAAGCTGTTTCTTTCACAGTCTGTTCTTGCACACGAACAAGATGTTACACGTACTCTCTGTAGCACATCCTCAACTCTTATTTAAAGCACATTTGTCCCAACTCACTGTACTTTGCTCTCTGTATCATTTTTCAAACCAGTACTCATACATCATAGGCACAGAGGCATTCTTATTCTAGCTCCCCCTTTCAGATTTATTTTTCTTCTAAATTTTTGGAGGTTCTGGTCATAAGTAGGGAAGTGTTGACAGCTAGGGTTGAGGGTGAGCTGTTAAGTTCATGGCAGTAGCTGAATTTTCCAAAATTTTAGGGGCTTGTAGAACATTGTCAGAGGCCAGATTCAACATTTATATTTATATTCTGGACTAGTTAACTTCCATTACATTCTTTATTCTACTTGGGCCCATAGTTTTTGATACTACCTGTTTCCTATCTGCCTAGTAGAGACTGTAACTTTTGCATACTGAAAAAATTGTTGACCACGCATTGCACTGATAAACCATTACAGTTCTCATGACAAATTTAAATTGCAAATTATTTGGGGCAAGGAAAATATTTTTGTTCCAGCACAATAGGGTTTTCATAATCTGCATTATAAACTGTCCCAACACAAATAGCTGGGAGCTTCTGCCAACATACTCAGCTTTGGCGAAAGCTCAGAAGTGGTGGAGACTGTGGCACAATGCAGTTTTCTTTAGGTAATGCAAGGGTTAAGCCAGTCAGCTTCTGAAAAAAACAGCCTCATGTCATTGTCTCCAAGATTCATTTGACTAGTGTTGTTAAATAGGAGTTACTTCTGCATAAACTGTATCCAAATGCCTTTCAGAAGGGAAACACAGTGGAGAATTCTTCCAGAGAACACACATTGCATTATCTGAAAAATAATCAAAAACCTCAAACTCTGTTATACCCCAAAATGAGAGATATGCAAAAGTCCATCAGGAATTTTACCGCAGCTGTTTAGTAAGACAGTCAAACTATGGTAATTAACAGCAAATAATAATTGTGTTTGTAAAAAAGGTAAAAAATCTCATTGCCCTCAGAAATAAGTTAAGGGAGACTAAAGGTATTAGAAATACTGTACAGTGTAAGATGATGCTTTTTGGGCAGACAGGAACTGCTTGTCAGCCTGGTGTCACTAACTGGTCTCTTGAATCACAGGCAACTGTTATTGCAAACTTATTCAGAGACTGAGAGAGGCCTGGCCCAATTTGTTAGAGATGAACAAAACTAGATGAACAAAACTTGTGGGCTTTCAGTAACAAATTCTTACTTTACAGTAAGGAGAGGTGTTTGGAGGTGGAAGTGTATTGGATTTTGTTATTCTTAACTACTGATACGTTCAAAAGACTATTGCCTGCATTTAAAAAAAAGTC
Source organism: Corapipo altera (assembly GCF_003945725.1). Taxonomy (NCBI): domain Eukaryota; kingdom Metazoa; phylum Chordata; class Aves; order Passeriformes; family Pipridae; genus Corapipo; species Corapipo altera. The sequence continues at coordinate 5,808,629 of NW_020884891.1, read as the reverse complement.
AGACCAGCCAAATTCATTCATTAAAACAGGTATCTTTGTTCTGTGTTTTCAGGTCTTATTTTGTTGAAACCCCTCACTCTTTTGTGATCACCCAAGCTAACATGCATTCTTCATTAATAGCAAGAACCTACCTACTTCCCATTTCCAAACTTTATTATGCAACAACAACAAACCAAACTGCAGATTTAAAAAGAAAATTTTGGCCCTGGCATGCTGCTCAGGGGCAAGCCTCAAACCAAAGGGCTTTAGCATCTAAAAGCAAGTAATAAAAAGCAGTTTGAATGCAAAATGGTTTGGACTGAAACAAGGTATTTCCACAGAGTGCCATTTGGGGACACTTACAGTGGCAGTGGTGTGCGTTTGCATTTATGGGGTCCCTACATTCTGCTTACATGAAGGCTCTTCATGCACAGCAGGAAGCAAACCCCAACTATCATGCTTAAACCAGCTCTGCAGCATAATTGCTCCCTCAGAAAACAGACTTGCCCTAAAATGACATCTACTTTTTATTTTAGCCTGAGGACAAAGGTCCTTGTTGTGAATTAGATAACCATCCCTTAAGGAAACCCAGCCACTGACTCCCTGCCTTCCCCAAAACCAGCTGAAACAACTGCTACTCTAATTCTGATGGGCAAGCTTAGCTCGCTCACTCTTTTGGGAGTGGATTAAGCAAAGACTTGCCCACAAGGAGCCTTTTCCTCTAAGTCTGAACAATGCAGAACCTCGTGAAAAGCCTCAGTCGTCTGAAAAAACACATTTTTCATTTAAAAATTAGCTGGATAAGCTTAAATCAGGGCTAAAATCTTTATAGTCAAAGGAGCCAGTTACTACACTCTTCTCAGCAATCCATCTTACAGCAAATTTGCTAAGAATTACTCAACAGATCTAAAGAGAGACTGAAATACTGAATGGTGGGTAAAGTCCCTTTCCAAAAAAACAAATGCAACAGGCCTCTGACTTCATGAAATATTTGAACCCATGTTAATGCAAAGCTTTTTTATTATGAACTTATCAGGAAAATTATATGCAGATGAAATTCCTCCAGGAAAAACAAGTTCTCATCTTTGTTGTCACACAATGTATTAGCAGGGTCTACAGATAAGAACATGAATATTTACAAAAAATAATTTCCCAAGGTCAGTCTACTGTGTTTGTGCATCAGAACAGAGTTCCAAATCTCCCTAAGCCTGCTCAAGTTCACCTCTGCAGACAGCCCCCAACATGAATCTGCCTGGAGAAATGTGCCCAGCCGAAGCCTTACATTTAAAATATTTTTAGCATTTTGAGTTGTTAAAATGAGTTCTCTATTTTTATCATGACTTAAAAAAAGAAATCCCACTTCAGTGTTTTTATACAGTATAGAGTTCCTTGTGCCTTTCAAGAATGAGTTTTCCAATAAAGTCTCCAGGACTCAGATTTACATCCTCACCCACTGACAGTTTAATTACTTTCATTGTAGGAGAAAGTATTTAATCACATACAGTCAGAAAAACAGCCCCTTAAATGTAGGCCTTTGGGCCCATGATCCCCAATTTGAAATTCAATGAAGGAGAATGAAACATGCACACTATGATCCATTTCCTGATGCAGAACACTTGATATTATCAAAACATACAGAGTTCCACAGCTGACACACACATTTTTCTAAAGCATTGGTAAAATCCTTCCAGCATTTTAAGCCCACAAAATGAGGATTCAGCGTGCTCTGGGTATGAGCTAAAGGCAGTGCTAATCAATGAGCCATACAAAGACCAAGGTCGTAATATTGTGCTAATTAACATATTAAAAATAGCCCATCTAAAATGCTGCTCTAGTTATGCTGGCATTTTAACTGTTCTCAACAATTACAGCATTAAAGGTAACTCATCACTGGTGATTCTCAGCAATAGATAGATATGCACCAATGCTTCCTCATAATAAAAAAGGGAAGTGGAAGACAGACAGGAATTCTCAGACAATCATCATGGCAATTCAGAAGAAATAAGTCTGGTGAAGACATAAAACCCAGTAGTTAAGTGTCAATAGTTATACATAAAAGCTGACTACCAGCACCAGCTGGCCTTCTTCCCAACCTGATATCAGACAAGGCAGTCAAAAAATCCAGAAATGCAGCTTTCAGTCAGTTTTAGTCAGAGGATGCTGTGCAGCCTTTACACTGCGATATTGGTCGATCCTTGAGCAGCAGCAACTCACGTGCAGTTGAGTGCAAGTATCAATAACCAGCATATTAGGAAACTTGAGTTTCAAAATGAACAAGTGTTGTTACAGCTGCAAGTGTGAAAGAGAACCTGGGCCTGCCTGGGGCCTATTACACTGCAACATTCATCCTGAAACCACAGACACAGCGAGTGTGTGCATTAAGTATATATTTTATAAAAGAGCAATGTCTTTCATAAGACATTCCAAGAGTGCAGAACAGCCAGAACACTACAAAAAACTGCTGTAACAAGAGTGACTGTTTGTGCGTTTGCTTTATGCAGCGTACATTCGAATGTTTACAGAGGCCAGCACTCGGATGAGACTCTCCACTAACAAACAAATCTGGAATACATCAGTTGTACAGGTAAATCAGCCAAAAATAAGCAATAGCTATGCTCTTCTCAGGTTTAAGAAAGCATGCAATAGATTTCCCCCTCCTGCCACCCCTTGTTTAGATTTCTAAATCATGGCAGCAGTAAAAGCAAGGTATAATAAGGAAACTGGGGCACAGGTAACGGCTTGGATTTTATCACAGACTGTTTATCAATATTTTGCAATGGAAAAGGAGCCTTCTTTCAGCATCAAGAAGGCAGAGAAGACACAGGCATGAATAAAAAAATAATTAAGCGATTTAAGACATCGAAAATTCAAGAAATAGCACTGTGCATATACAAACAAAATTAACATTCAATACTGTAGAGCTCATTTAAAAATGGCACCAATGGACAATATTTTACAATATGCACATTTATTTGAAGTGGGGAACTAATGCTCCACAGGTGAAAATGGTAATACAAATAATAGTGCCACTGTTGGCCCATTCTGGTACTTCTTACAATTTAAAGGACACACTTTTAAAAATAATCTGGTATGTACATGTCTTCTGGATACCCAACAGCTTCTTCAGAAAAAACTATGGTTCTCCCCTCCCCTTCTAGGCAGACAGTATTGCCAGAGGTTGTGCTCACTTCTGAAGCACATAATCTTACTTTAAATTCAGTGCTATTTTCTTTCAGAAAGATCACAAGTTGTACTTTTAAGGTAACAAAAGCATTTATGTTACAAACATTCAAAAATGGAAGCTTATGATTCTGGCAGACAATGTTGCGTATTAAATACAAACCAGCCAGCAATTACTGAACATAAAAAACTTATTCAATCATAAAAAAATACTATAATTCATCACCACAGACTTTTTACAGAGTTATAAATAATAAATAGCATAACACAGTAGATTACAAACGGATTTATTTTGCCCCGTTATAGTCTTTAAAAAGTAAAATATCTATTCCTACCTCAGACTGACCAAGGTACTGTATCAAGACTACTCATAGCTCAGATAGAGCTCCTTCACCAAGCAATTTGCAGAGCTCGTATCCAATCCAAAGTCTTTCCTTAGGGATTGAGTGTTGGCTGAGCTGTTTGCCCTGCTCGTGACCAACAAAGGGACAAACTCTGTTCAGAGCAGCTGCAAGGGGTGTCCCCTGGGCTGCTCCCTCACCAGAGCTGGCCTGCCCACAGCACCTCGCACGCCTCGGGGAGGAACACTAAGGAAAGCAGCATCCACAGCAGGATAAGGGTAAGCACTCTATAAACAAGCTGTACACAAAGGACTTTCCCCACCCACCCCTCTTGGTTTACATTCCATAATTTTGTAACAATGTCCCCTAAGGCACAAAAATACTTATGACCTCAATGCCACAGGAGACATCGATGGTGCCATACATGGTTCTCCTACACAGTAGTTTAATTAACTTAGTTATCTGCACTGCATGTCTTCAGTCGAGGCGTGGATTAATTTTCCTTGGCCAAATCTTACTGAATATTGAACTTATTTCATACAATCTGTAGGATAAATGATCAGGGGAGAGAACTATGCAGCTAATTTAATCATGTTTGTAGAGTAGTATTATTTCTTCACCAATGGCAGAAGTGACAGTCGTTAGCTATTTTGTTGTGGGGTTTTTATTCTAATGTAATAGAGTGACATTTCCACACCCAATGTGGTGTTCTGTAATAAAAATGACTAGCAGCACTAAGAAAATAAAATATTTTTTCTCCCTTCCATAAAGGAATTTGAGGCTAGTGACAGAAAAAAAAAAAAGGCAAGAATAATTTTTCTCAATAGTAGAAGTGCCAGAGAATAAATTAGTATTTTCAAATCCTTCCAAACCAAGTTATTTCCCTAGACATAGTGACCACGATAATGATAGAAGTACTTTCCTAAAAATTGCAACACTAATAGGTAGATACCTATTCCTGGAATCAAAAAGTGTATGCAAGTTCCTGAAAGCAAAAGTTAGTATAATATCAGCAGACATCTTGTTTAAAAAATAAATTCGCAAAACCAGACATTAATATGGTCTACAATGTCCATTAAATGGATAAATAAAAAAAAAAAATCACTGGAAAGTAGCCAAGGATTACAGTAACAACAATTTTTTCCTTTTAATAAACCTCATATTAATGGTTCAAGGATCAGTTCGTTTCTCTGTACAAGTGTACAGCGAGGGGACAGCACTGCCAGACACTGACTCAGGACTTGGTTAAGTCACTTGGGTGAGAAGTCATCCATCAGTATGAAGGAAGAGCAGGAGTTGGAGCATGTGACTGGAGACTCGGTGGTTATGCTGCCTTTAGTCAGGGAATCAGAGGAAGAGCCAACACTGCTGCTACTCCCATCAAGGATATCTGAAGACAAGCTAGAGAAAGAGAAAAAGGTTATTTAGTACACAGGTATGATGAGACTGCACAAAGTTAACGTGCTTTCCCCCTGGACAGAACATGTAGGAGACCTATACTACCACTCAGTCTTTACTGCAAGACTGGCAGCCCTGAAAACTCCTTGTTTTCTGTAGCATGTTATACACATTCCTGCTCCTCATGGGAATGAGGAGCAGAATTAATTTTTTTTTTTTAACATGCAAAATAAATTACAAAGCTGTTTTTAATCAGACATAGAAAAGAGGTGAAAACTAATGAGCTTAAAACCTTAAAAGCTTACAGGAAAGGAATAATAATAATCAGCATTGCAGCAAAGATGCCATTAATTAACCAGTATGCTCTTTAACATTGCACTACTCAAAGCAAGACGGAGACCTATTTTTCCTTTGTCAGTAAGGAATTCCTGTGTTTGGGTTCTGAAGTCCTGATACAAGATCCCAGAAGGCACATAAATTGATGCTTTTGCAATTTAGAGGGAAGCAACGTGAAAAAAAACCTAGGCAGTTTCAAGTCTGTAGGTAAACTGAAATTACAGTAATACAGTTCACATTTTTGAATACTTAGCATCTGACTCCACACAAAAAAAAAGAACTTAGCTTTTCATGATCATAGTAACGAAAGATGAAAGTAACTCAGAACCATGAATGTAGGGACAAAAACTATTAAGTACTCACACACATTTTCTAAGCATTCAGGAAAGTACCACAGACATTGCATGACCAGTACCTACAACATACTGACATGAGGAAGTAAAGTAACTTTGCTGATGAATCAACGGGGATTTGTAACAATTATATCCAGTATAAAAGTTTTGATGTACTAAATCTAGGCTAAAGTCTGCTCAAAAAATTAATACAAAGAGCAGGACCATTGTCACACTACACTCCCACAGGAACAGTTCCCAGTAATACACATGCACAAGCTACACACAAAGCACTTTTTTCCTGGAGAAAAAAAAAAAAGGGAGAGCTTATGATAAATGAACATTCCCTGTTTTGGCATTTCAGGGCACATGAAATATTTTACCATGAACTGAGATCTGTCAGATGTGTAACATCTGGAGAAAGCATGTTGGTTGTTCCTTGGAAAAGTCTCTTTGGCTGACTTTCAGTTTCCATTTCACCTAAGGAAAACAGTGCAAACAATCAAACTCAGATTTGAGACTCTGGAACATCCTTTTTGTATTTGTCTGCTGTGAAAGAGAGGTTTGTCCCACAATATTCCAAGGTTGCATTTGTAACATAAATTCTCCAATTCAGCCAACCAAACACTTGAGTAAGACATTAATTAGATGCTGCTGTTTAACCATCCAGTCTATCCTTCATTTAACTAATCCTTCAGCAGTATCTGAGGGGCTACAATGATCTTAAATACATAAAACTCACTATTTGTACTGCAGACAAAATAAGCTAAAGCAAATTAATTACTGTGACTTAATTTTAAGTACACAGCTGAGATGAGGTAACTGACATAAACCAAAATATGGAGATTAAAATTCTTAGTAATTGTGAAAATAACAGTGCCAGCTTGGTTCAGTTTCACCCTCTGTTGCAGAACAAACTCTGATGCATGTGTACACTTTTACAGGAAAGCTGAATAGAATAAATCTGTCATGTGGAAGCATTTCCACTTACTCATCAGTGACCAGACTGTCTTTGTACCTGTAACCATTTCCTGACATTAAAAGATTAAATATGATGGGGAGAATTCATATAATCTGTTGAGTATAACCTGCCCTGAGAATGACCTGGTTCATTAATAGTTGCTATACAACAGACATTTGAAAATATCATGAACTTGCAAATAACAAGCTTAAAAAAAAAAAGAAAACTCTCTCAGCTACAGTATATGTTCATTTTTAGTTTGACAGCAAAACCATGAAACCATAATAGATTTTTGTCTTTTCACCTACACTCTGCAGTAGTTGTAGCATCAGTTTAAAAACCTGAGAGAGATTAAGCATTACAGCAAACCAGAAGCTATTAAGACATTCTGCAACAAAATTATACTGCTAAAAGACTTATAACCCTTCCAGATTCCTTATTTCCTTTAGCCCACAGGGATACATGCCCTTCTTTGAAGGTAAGGAGTAACAGCTTCCAGCATGCAGAATGGGCAAAAAACATTTACAAAATACTTGGTCTTACACAAAAATTATTAAACCACCAACTTATGTAACACTTTTGCCCCTTGAAATTTCACAAAGGCCAATCTGCACTGCTACAACACATTGCACAGTCTACCAGTATTAACTCCCTAAAGCAGTGAAATGTTCAACACATGGTTTGCTTTCTCCCCCATATAGTGGTGTCCCTTTGTTACCATGTCACGTCTGTACAATATGAACAATAAAGCCACTGCCAAAATTCAGACAACAGGATCATGTGTTTAGGAAAGAAAGTAAGTTCATTTAAATGGGTTAGATGTTTTAAAATTAGGTTAACATTTTGAAAATTCCTTGATATTCCAAATAAAAAGAGGTGAACTCGTACCTTCACTTTGTAAAAGATGCTCCACAGGAGCACATGGATTGGGTGAGGAAAGCCTGTTTTTACCCACATTGCTTTTACAAGCTGGGTAAAGCATAGGTATGAATATCTACCCCTTATTGATCATTGAGCTTAATAAATTTTTGTTCCATTTAAATGCCTCTAAAATTCACAGAAAGTAACAGCCAAGATAGAATTGGCATCTATGAGAAAACTTGTCTCTCTCTCCTGTCAAGTCAATACGAATCAGACAACATTCTTTAATCTGACAGGACAAGCAGTGCTGAAAAAAAAAAAAAAAAGCCAAACAATAAACAGTAACTTTTCTCAAAGGCTAAATATAAGTCTTGTACAATAAAAGGACATGCTTTTGGCATGGTTAAAAATGCCCAAGTTAAAAGGTTAAGCATAGCTAGTGGCTCACCTGTAAATACCTCACTCTTACAGTTCTACTATGGAGACTTGCCCTGGGATGTAATTTGAATATCCTTAACATGGAATACTTCCAGGAAAGAACAGTTTTCCCCCTTCAGGAGAAAAGAGCACTGATCTACTCCACTTCTCTAAACATTCACCTTCTGAACTTTCAGGGTGAAAACAAACATTCAGTACTAAGTTTAGAAGATCCTGCATGATAAGCAACATTCCTAAGATGATCTGAAGGGTGTGCACTGTTCAGTGGTACTTGTAGGAATGTCAGGGCTTACAAACATTCATAATGTTTCATTTGATGCATAATAAACTTTGCCTCTTTCAAGCAGTAGCTGCTTTTAAAGTTTTTCATTCCTGCTTTTTAGACTAGCTACTTTACATTGTATTTTTAAGTTATAACTAGCAAATTCCAGTTCACCGTGGATACAAGTGTGTTATATTTACAAAGTAACATAAAAATGTTACTGCATAAACATAAAAATGTCCAGCTGCAAAACTACATCCATATTAAAACATCTGATGAGGTAAATACACATACCTTTCCTTTTAATAGGGCCAAGAACACTAGGCCTGATACAGTTGATTGGACTTTGACTCCTCCTGCTAGAGAGAGCACACTAAGTCAGGCCAATAAAGGTTCCAAGTCACATCAAACCAACACAACCACAGCATATGAAGGAATCTTCAAAACTATTCCTGCACAACTCAGAATTTTTAGGGCATCTAAATACATAGATAACAAATAAATGCTGCCTATTAGAGCAGATTACTGCCATAAAAAGTTGCAGTAAGTTTTTCAGGGTTTTCTCCTTCCCTTTGTGCATTGCGTTTTCATTTCTATCCATTTATAAATTATGTGCATTATTTATATAAAATCTATCTGCTGACAAAGTTATTGAAGTCAATTTGAAGTACTTCCCCACAATTTACCAAGTGCAGTTTAAAGCTGACACAAGCTCTATAAGAGCACCTACATAAAGTTACCACTGGTAAAGGTTGAACTTTCAGAGCATTTTTACGTGGCAATGCTTTGGTTCCTGTAAAACTATAGTCTCTTTTAATGCCTTAACATCAGCTTTAATTAATCTTTGGCTTAAATTCCAATTCTAGCCCAACATACACCTGTTACTTGCACATGTCACTTACTTGCAGAATCGCCTTGTTGGACTGGGAATAGGACTTGGAGGTAACCCATTGCTGCTCACAAACATTTGCAATGATGGTGAAAAACATTGCTGCAGAAAAAAAAAGGCACATTAACACACCTGAGAATTTCCTTCAAAACACTCAAATGTTCCACCCCACCCTCCAAGGCCCACTCAAAGAAAAGCTAGCAACTGAACTAGGCAGAGATGATCAAACACAGCCTTGGAAATATTTAAAACTTAACTTGCAAAAACATAACGGTTTGTGCAATTCTGCTCAGATTAACCTAAAACTGAAACCCACAAGAAACGTGAACTTGAAATAGATGTTGTTTCTGTTCTTTGTCACATTTAGAAGCAGCAGTACAGCAGTCAGGACTTACCCCTTTCAAGGGGCTTGTTAAACAAGTAGAAATTACTCAAAGTACATCTGGTCTGCAAACTGACAATATTCCGGAGTAGAACAGGATATTTAGCTCTGTGGCTCTGCAGCTAATCTGAGTTTAGCCTACGACTGCTCACAGCTCAACACAAAAATCCTTCTGTCAAGTTATCTACTACTGCTTTACAGCTGATTCCAAAGGCCCAGGACCAGCTGCCAGCATCAGCATTATCCCAGGAACACATTTACCCACCACGAGTATGTGGCTGCTCCATGCAGCAACACTGGTAGGGGCCTGCAGGAAAATACTGCAGTACAAAAGCAGAACCACAAAAGGGAGTGAAAATAAGGTCATCTTCAAACATAAATACCAGTTTCTCTGTGCTACCTCTTTCTCCAGCATCTGCCATCAGTTTTTGGTGCACGTTCAGCACACCTGAGTCCTCCTTCAGAGTGTGTTTGTGCTTTCCTTTCCATAACTGAGGGACACATTTTCATCCCTACCACCACACAGATTTGCAGTCTTTGCCTACTCTTACTGTACATGATGACACATTCCAATTTTGGTACTTCTTCCCCAACGTCCCCCCACTTCTGCAGCTAAAGATCATGTCCATGATTACTGCCATGACCTCTTCCAGCTCCCCTAGAACTCCAACCCATCCAAACGCTGCACAAACTGCAGTAACTGAAAACATCCAGTGTTTCCCTGACTAAACTCTGCAAGGTCCAAGATGGGTCACCATCTGATTCTTAGAAACCAATAAAATGTGGGTTTGGGGTTTTTGGTGCTTACTTGGCTGTTTGGGTTTTTTTAAACTATGAAACAGTTTGTGAAGTTACAAATCTTCACAGTTCAGCTTGGTCTGGAGTTCTGAAATATTGTTTCAGTTTGGTTATTTCACTCGTCCTACCTTCCCTATTCCTCTTGTAGGTGAAGGTGCAGGTGAAACTGGAATGAAGTCTATTCTCTTTGGGGAAAAAGATTTCTCAGACTTGTCCAAGTCATTGTCGCTCTGTGAACACAAGGTTTCAGATTTAACACCAGCACAGGATATCACCTTGAAATCCAAGGCACAACCTTGTAATGGAAAGTCATTGGGTCAAATGCACAAAAAATAGCTAAAGCAGATGAGCTTAAATTCTTCTTAAATTATTTTCACAGTTAATTCCTCTCTTTCCCTTAAATTCATCAGTTAAGTGTGAAAGCAGAATTAAATAGGAAACATCTATAAAGAGATTACCAGGCTCAAGCTTTCCTCCCATGACTGGCTTATCTGCATTGCTGTTTGCACTTCCCTAGAATACAAAAAACCCCATCAGTAGCTACAAAAAGGATAACTCTGGCTATTTTATCACCTTCTTTCAATAACACTCACCTTTCATGTGCTGCTTCTCTGTTCATTAAATCCACTCCTTCCTCCTGCAGGAAATAAATGTCCTAAGTTTCCCCATAACATTTGATTCATCACAGGCACTTGAAATAACACTTGTGATTCAGTGATTTGCCATCACAATTGAGATATGAACAGTAGGACCACTACAGAAAGACAAGACTGCCACCAGTCCAGCTCAATGCTTCTCTTAAATGAAACACTTCAAAAATGCAAGGTAGTTTAAGCGTAACAATAAGCCTTGCAAGGACACTTCCCTTGTTGAAATGAAGTCTTGAAAAATACACAGTTTTCTTTAGTACTTGACAAACTCGATAGGAAAGAAACTCCCACTATATAAGTATTTCAATATTATATAGTACTTTTCATTCTGTTACTAGATACACAGATAAAAACTTACCCTTCTGATCTGATGAAGTCGGCTGCTAGGAATACGAATAGGAGATGATGACAAGAACTGGAAAAAGAAAAAGTGACAGCCACAATGATTAAATCACACTTCAACTGCTTGCATATATAGTATTTACCATTAACTACAGTCTTAGTGAGTTAAAAATGAGCTGTACAACTACCTGTGGATGACTCAAACAATGTTGCAAAAAGCAAACACTGACCTTCAAGAGAAAAGACTTGTTTTACCACTTACAAATTCCTTGTATCACTCAACAAGCAGCACAGAACTGACTTGCAGGCAGATACTGCTCAACATCCCAAGTACACAAATAGCTACAGATGCCACTCAAACAAGTGAGATACTACAAATGAAACTATGATCTTTACACAATTCCTCACTGCCCAGAGTAAGATGACAAACCCCTGTAGAACCTTTCTCACCCAGCTCTCTGTTATAAAAGAGAAACCTCAGTGTTTCAGCTCAGTCTTGAACAACACTCCCTAAAGCTTTGCTTCTGCCATTTTATGCATCTAACTTCTCTGGAACTCTGACTCCATCACATACAAATGGGCCAACAGTTCCCACTCTGGACATCCATGTGTCCATTGCCACATCTACCAGTCTGAGCTCCAAAATTCTGGATTCTTATTTTAAAGAAATCTCACAGTAGAAGATTCTGAATCCCATCTCATCTTTTCTGAATAGAAGGCATAGAAAAAACTTATTTGGGGACTTTAAGTTCTACAGGTTTTGAGAAAAGCAATATTAATCTTCATTACCCTTAGATGAGACAGAAAAATTTCAGTGAAAAGTACATAGAGATCATTGAGTTGAGAAATAAATTACTCTTCTTTAAATGATTTTCTGAGATCTAGTGTTCAGCCTTTGCAAAAAAAAAAAATGAGCACCATATCACACAAGCAGGTCAGTGAAAAACTGTGACTCTTTCTTCCATTTTCACAACAAACACCCTTTCAAGACTTTTAACTGTGAAAACAGTTTTCTCTTCTAACCCACAGACAGGTCTAAACTAACCTAAAGACTGTACTTAATACTGGGAATCACACGTAGCTTCAGCTATTGTTGTCTTCCTGGGTGGACACAGTTAACACACCAGTATTATTTCATTGCAGTTGCAGTTACAGGTGAAAAAATGCTTATTCTGCAGCCTGGAAGCTCGTCAGGATGCACAGTGCAAATGATCAAGTTCAACTTCATTTCTCTACTCCGATTACTCCTTGTTGTGTGCAAGCGTGACATGCTTAAGATTCCTCACCATTCCATGGCGGCTCATAACTGTTGTGCTGTTCCTGCGAGTCCGCAACACGTAAGGCTGGAACACCTGCGAGTTGTCACTGCAGGGGGGAAAAAACCAAAAGTTTGGTGAGCAGAACTCTCCCGAGGTGCGCTTTGCTTACAGCTCCGCTGCGCCGTGACACGCGCTGCGGCCTGAAAACAGGCTCTTCTTTGAAGAAGAGCACCGCTGCTACCGGGGGAGCATCTTCACCGAGCCGGGGGGGCCGGGGGGGCACGCTGTGCCCGAGGAACAGGGGGCACGTCCCGGAGGCCGCTCGGGGAGCGCCAGGCCTGCCGAAGGCCCGCGGCGGGGCCTGGGGCTCGCTCAGCCCGTCCGGGCTCCTCCCCGGAGCCCCCCGGGCCCCTCACCTGAGCCCGTGGATCAGCGGGGCGCTGTTCGACCTCCTCAGGCCGCCGCCGTCGCCCGGGCCCGCGGCGCTCCCGGGCGGCAGTTCCAGGTCCAGCTCCATCTTCTCCTGAGCCATCGCGGCGGCGGCGGCTCCGGCTCCTCCCGCTCCGCCCATTCACCGCC
>NW_020884891.1:5755056-5795242 GCF_003945725.1 Corapipo altera | reverse complement strand
GCGTGTGTTTGAAACGGCGCAACGGTCGCTAGGACGCGCGCACCGCCCTCGGGGGCGGGGCCCGGGCTGACGGGGGCCAGCGGTTCGAGTCCCGCCGCGGCCACGTTCCAGCCGAGCCTGTTCCGGGAGACTTTTCTCTCTTTAGCAGAGAAAACACTTTGCGACCCTCTTCAGGGCTTAAATGACACAGTCTTTCCCAATGTCCTCCCTAGCCTTCCTTTGCTGCTGAAGCACATACTGCGGCTTTGATGCACCATGAGTGTGTGAGCATCCGGCATAAAATTCATTATAAGATATGTGATTCTAGTACTTGGCTCTATTCAAGTTTGCGACTGACCCTGGCAATTTGATTCTGAATGACCAAAACATCAAAGTTTGTGCTTACTGATTTTTATTTTATAATATTTTTCTACAATAACAATTGCAATGTACACATTTGTCTCTTGCATGTCTCTTCGTTTTCTCCTGGGAAATCATTCTTTTTCCAGAGTGCTAGGTACAGAAACAGTTAAGACAGAAAAGTTAGGATTTTTCATCACTTCAACTTCCTTAAGTGGGAATATGGCTATACAAATCATTATCTTACTTCTAAATGGTTGAAGGTAGGTACTCCTAGATACCCTAGTAGAACTCTTCTGTTCTACTTCTCTTCTGTTCCTGTAACTATTTGTTATGGTACTTCCTTGCATTTTTTGTTAATCAAGACTGACCTGTGTCAGTTCCCTTTTTCTACCTTCAGAGACTCTCTATGTGTCTCATTAACTGTTTTCATGGATGCCCACATTTCTTTCACCAAACCAATACTATTATTGAAAAACTTTGTGCCTATAAATACCTGATATGAGTTAAAAGACCCACAAGATTACCTTTAAATATTTACAGGGTTTTTCAGTATGTATTTATATTGAAAAACCTGGAGACGAAATTCCTTGTCTTGTTTTACTGCGGAAGGAAAACACCTTTCACAGTCCCATGCCATTGCTTACCCTATGATGTATCATAGCCAGCAATGACACCTTTCTCTGGAATGATACAGAATTGCCATCTCCTGCAAAGGTCAAGAAGGTAAATATCTACATTATTTGCTTGACTTCTAATAATTATGATCAGTCCAATTCACTGGAAAATTAGGACCTGCTGCAAAAGGAAATGGTGTTAATCACCTTTCACTGCCACCATTCACTAAAAGCAACGCCACACTTTTAATACAGAACCTGCACCATTCTCATTGTCTAGAGCTTCAGAACAAACATTTCATAGCTCGGAAGAGCTTCCATACCTTCACTTTCCATGGCTGGAATTGCCTAGAAGGCAATTCAGGTGACAGTATCTAGCAAAACACCTAGCCCTGAATGAAAATCTACTCACACTGATGGTGGTTTTGTCAATACAAAAGCCACCTGCAGAATCTGACTACATCACCAAACTGTGGATTTTCCTATTTATTGTTACTGTGGAGTTATTATTTTATGTCGTTGCCACTAAGGACAGCAAACAGCTTCAAATGCCATGTACCAAGACAATGTTAAGGAAAAAGTCAGCAATATCCAAAATGCGTCTGAGAGCTAAATAACATCTGCTCCATGTGCTCAAATTTTCCAGTGCCAGTCTCATCATCCTACTGTCCAACCAGGGTTTACTAAAGCCAAGAGAATCTCAGTGGGAATATGTATACAAGAAAAAGTGGGAACTGCCAAGGTGACCCGCAAATGGCTGAGGAGAGTAATGAGGCAGAGAAAAGGGGAGGTGTCTGCAAGAGAGTTGTGCTATGGAACAGAAGGATGGAAATGAGGAAATCACAAGTCGTTGAGTTAGAAAAACAGCGTAAATGACCATGGCAAGAGGGATTAACAAAGGAGAGAACATGCTAAACAGAGCCTTGGGAGGATACAGGTGAAGGATGGAGATTCAAAGTGGGGAAATGAGAACTGGGAGAATGAGATAGATGGGTACAGTGACAGAGAGACTGGTGAACATGAAGGTGTGGGTGATGATGAAGGAGATATTTGATAGTGTCAGGGAAAATATCCCTGTGGGTGAAATAAACACAGTCACAGTTACAAAAAGCCATCAGCCTCAGATAAATTAGTAAGCATAGGACCCATGAACAGAAGTATTTTTGCTCTCTATAATCTATCTTTCTTCTCTGATGATTTGTGTTCTTAAGGACTGCCTGAAACTCTCACCTGGAATATAATAGACGAAGAGATGGAGTGCCCTCCCTGCGAGGAAAGGCTGAGACAACTGGGATTGTTCAGCCTGGAGAAGAGAAGGCTTTGGGGTGTCATAATTGCGGCCTTCCAGTACCTGCAGGGAACCTGCAGGAAAGACAGAGACCATTAAAAGAGCATGGAGTGACAGAACAAGGGGAAAATGGCTTCAAACTAAAAGAGAGTAGGTTTAGATTAGATATTAGGAGAAGTTCTTCCCTGTGAGGGTGGTGAGGACCCGGCACAAGTTGCCCAGAGTAGCTGTGGATGTCCCATCCTTGGAAATGTTCAAGGCCAGGTTGGAGGGGGCTTGGAGCAACTTGGTTTAGTTGAAGGCGTCCCTTCCCATGGCAGAGGAGTGGGATGAAATGAGCTTTAAGGTCCCTTCCAACCTAAACCATTCCACGATTCTATGATTAATTGCCCTATTAAGGCAAACCACAAGGACTCCCCACTTCTTTCCAAGCGTTAAGATCCTCAGCACCAACGAGCACCATTGATCTTCCGAACTGTGTCACCGCAACCTCCTCTAGGTACTAACTAGGGACACATCAGCTATCAAAAGTATTTTGAAAATGTTTGGGTTTTTTTCTTCTCCATTCCTAGAGCTGTCTGGGCCTGCACAGAGCCACCCGCTCTGTTATTTCCGAGAGCGGCAACGACTCGGTGTGAACTCAAAGACGATATTTGATGCATTTAGAGGTCAGCGCTGCAGCCCTTACCGAGAGAGCGCTGAGACACAGATTTTACACCCTTAAAAACCCCTCATAGCTGTGACTCCGAGCGCGGCCGGAGCGCTGCGCCTGCGCCCTGCGGCCGGGCCCGCCCGCGCTGGGGCCGAGCGGGGAGAGCGGCCCGGGGATCGGGAGCGGGATCGGGATAGGGACGGGAACGGGAACGGAGCCGCCCCCGCACCCCCGGGATGCGGCTTTGCCACTGCGGCCGCCCCGCCGCCCCCGGGCTCGGCAGGGCCGGGGCAGCTCCGGCCTGAGGAGCCGTGGCGGTGAATGGGCGGAGCGGGAGGAGCCGGAGCCGCCGCCGCCGCGATGGCTCAGGAGAAGATGGAGCTGGACCTGGAGCTGCCGCCGGGGAGCGCCGCGGGCCCGGGCGACGGCGGCGGCCTGAGGAGGTCGAACAGCGCCCCGCTGATCCACGGGCTCAGGTGAGGGGCCCGGGGGGCTCCGGGGAGGAGCCCGGATGGGCTCCGCGCCCATCCCGGCCGGGCACAGCCCCGGGGATGCTCCGGGGCTGCTCCGCGGCGCCCTGGGGTAAAGTGGGTTCCTGAGCGCTGTCCCGAGCGGGGAAGGGTTTAGGCAAGGCATCCAAGTGTGGAGAGGTGCAAAGAAGTCTAGGGAGACGTGCTGTGGCTTTACTAAACCGCTTTGTTTCCGTGCAGGTCCGCTGTGCGTTGTGTAGCTGAGAAGCAGCACGCTGGTCCGCAGCGTGGAGGTTGTGGCCGTTCTTGGGGATAGAATAACAACCGCGGTGATTTCTGTAATGGCTCGAGCCTGAACAAATTAAATCAATGCCCTGTGTATGATTACAACAGTAAATGCTTTCAGAGCAACCAGGCAGTTTCGGCGAGGAAGGTCATTTCATGGGACCCCGACCTAAGTTTTACATTTGGTGTAAAACAGCGTATCAGCTGTCCAGGAAATTTTCTGGACGATACTAATTTTTTCAGTATGTATTGCTGGGAGAAAGACAAGGCGTTGTGTAGGCAACTGTGCTTGGATATTGCCATCGGCCTGTGGCAGGTGCTGCTTGCAGGGAGGGTTGGGTGTTTGCCAGGTCTTCAGCTGACAGGACAGAAAGTGGCAGTTCCAGGCAAGGGCCGGGGGAAAAAGCTCTCAGTTAGGGAGGGTCTCCTGTACAGTTTGTGTTTGGGTAAGTTTGTAACTCAGATGCTGTTTCTTGTCTCCTGTGGGCTTTTGTGAAGTTGGGAGATGCCCCATCTGGTACATGGTGTGGCTACCATCCAACTTCTAAGGCGGTCCATGTGCTCCTGCTAATACTGTGTCTGCAATTTGGGAGGGAATATCCGCAATAAACTTCATAAAACATAGTATATTACATGATAAGCACTTCCTGGTGGTTTGTTTTTTTGTTTTCCTTCGTGTTTTCTCTAAGGAACTGGATATCAAGTGACGAAGAAATGTCACGTATCTCTTGTACCAGAATGGTTAACTGTGCCTGACAGTTCCCAGGAAATACTAATTTTTGCCTATTCCATTACAATTTAATGTTAAGTAAATGTAATTGTGGTTCTTTTGCATAATCATAATGAAACAACCCCCATTTTACATCTCAAAGCAGTATGGAAGTGCTGTGTATGGCAGTTCTCCTCAGAGAGGTTTCTGAGCAGGTAAACTAATTGTGTAACTGGGACAAGATGATTTTATAATCTCAGCCTTTTGTAAGTTATTTCTTACAAACTGTAAGACCCCTGACTTTTAAAAAGCTCAAATTATTTAATTCAGGGTTTGGGCAGGTAGAAAGATAAGCCTGAGCTCCTGCCTCGAAACTGTGCATATACTATATTTTAGGTGTTCATACAAATTAAACTGAAATGCCATTGAACTAATTTGAGGTAGTTGCAGTGGTTTGCCTGTTAGTTTGGAATTTTCCATCAGAATACTGTTTTTGCAAGATTGCAGCTCTTGGCAAGAAACTTCAGTTTTTCCCAGAATGGCTTTGTTGGGTAAACTGAAACAAAAGCTCTTGCTCTCGCACAGCTTTCTTTTTCTCCTCTGCCTCCTGTTTAACTTCTTCATTAACAGAATTAGTAAGGAACTTGGAGGATGAGTTGCCATAGAGCCAGAGAATAGTTTTAAATGGAATATTTTCAGTCATGGAAGTTACCTTTCACAGAACTTTTAACTCTGGTTTTTGTGCCAAATAAAATTGATTTTTCATAGGAACTGTAGGAGTTTTCTGTGAAAGGTAAGCCTGAGATTTGACCAGCTCTGGTGTTTTTGCAAGGGAGATTAAAGGTAAGGATATTTGTAGGGTTTTTTTTCTCTTCCTCTCTGCTAGTTAGCACTGAGTATTGGACTCAGCCTTTGGAAATGTGGTGCAGAATCGTTCCAACCTGTTTTCTTGACTCAGGCTCTGGATCTCAGGATGTGCTGTTTGTGTTGTGTTTGCATGCCAACCAGTACACTTACACTGAAAAGAATTTGTAGCTGTTGGCCTCAGTCAGTAAATCTCATCTCTAAACATCATGTCATGGATCCCTTAAATTTCTCCAGTTCCACCTCCTGTCAAATGGTAACAAATAATCTCTCGTGGGTGTGAGCTGAATGAAACTTCTGGGAAAATTGTAAATGACGTCAGGTCCTCTGTACTCGATGCTTTAGAGAAGGAGAGTCAATACATTTTTCTTGGCAAAAAGTACAGTGCTTATGCCAATTGTGGTTGGCTTTTATTTCACAGTATAAACTTTGTTTGTTTTTTATTTACAGCTAGATAAAATCTGTCTAAAAAATATGTGTCTAACTGGTGTGTTTTAAACCAGAGGATTGTGATAATGATGTGTCTTAAAAGTGCATTATGATTATCAGTCCTCAGAACAAGGTCACTGTTGATCAGGTTAGTTTTAAGAAATTGTATTTGTGGGGGGCTTTTGTTCATCCCAAGTTAGCAGCTGAAACAAAAAGATACAACCCAGTGAATTCTTGTAATTTGGATGTATTTACAGTCTTACACTTGGATCTGTTCACCTATGCAGTTCCTCACTGATTTTTGAGCGTGGAGATTGTAGGATTGTGGCTCAAAATTTATTCAGCAACCATAAAAGTTACTTAATTTCTGCAGTTGCATTCATTAAGTGCTGATCATTGGCTGTTGATAACACTAGTGATGACATGACCAGTGAAATTTGCTTTAGGAGTCAATAGAACTAAAGTTTCCTTGAGAAAGGAGCTCATTTTGTATAAAATAAATAATTGTACACTATTTCAGTGAATGCTATGGGGCATTAAAAACTGATTTCACTGTATGTTTAATTTAACTTATCCTGGAAAAAAGTTTAGAACTTATCAAATGTTGTAGTGGTAAGATGTATCATGATACTGTATTTTTAAATTCTATTTTACCTATGGGATTGAAGCTGGTTTCAGTTACAAGCCATTTATACATTTGTTCTGTTGAATGACATTCAAAGCAGTGTACAAACTGCAGCCATTCCAAACATCAGAAATTCCCACAGAAATGAGCAGTCTAAACAATTTTTCAGTTGTTCTGCAGACTCAATATGATTAATTAAAATCATTAATTGAAGTAGCTGAGAACTGGAGGATGAACAATTTGATTTACACTCTCTGCCAACAAGCTAAAAGAGTTCTTACACCTGTCTCTGGAGTGCTTTGTCTTGACATGACAGCTGTCATAGCATTGGAAACTGAGCTTATATTAAGAGGTGCTTTTTCATAGGGAGGAAATGGCTTTTGCATTTGACAAGTGTTTCTTTTCACAGCGATAATTCACAGGTGTTCCAGGCCAACGTCTTGCGAACCCGCAGGAACAGCACCACGGTCATGAATCGGCACAGCCCGGTAAGAAAACTGTCAGACCAACCCCACTCTGTGCAAAGCAGAAGTGTGCAAACAGCAGTAAACAAAATTAGATTGTAGTCTGTGAAACTAACACCACGTGCTTTCAGAAACAAGGCTCTGGACTGTGACATTAACACGCCGTGGCCAGAGTAGAATGTTACTTACAGACCATACTTGTCATTGTGATCGTAACTTTGCTTATAAAATGCAAGCAGATGCTCTAGGATAGAGTAGGAAAGGTATTTTGCAATGAAATCTAATTATGTAGCTGTACTGTTGATCAGTAATTTGTGTTAATGATTTCTGATGCTTAAGAAAAAAAGGGCAGTGATGCTCTGATCTTAAATAGTCTTTTATATAGAAATGACAGAATAGACTGTTCTAATTCACAACTGCAATAACAAGTTAGAACTGGCTGACAGGACATTAATCTCAAGACTTCCAGAATGAATGATGCCATGTGTCTGAGACATTCATTTGTGATTTCAGCTTTTGTCAGACTTCTGGTGTTACAGCTCCTCAGATCTGAATTTTTAAAATACTAATCTAAACCCATGGTGCTTCAACCCAGACAAAATGTTGCATATTTTGTGTTTTAGTATCATGCAGAGTTTTGGTAGAAGGGTGTAATTTTGACTGATTTAGAACACCTGTACATGATCACAGCATGGTTTGCTAACCCTTGCAGGGTTAGGGAACAAGGGGTAGTTATTTCGTCTCCCCAAAAGGGATTTTTGGTCAGACTTCCATGTATAACCAGAAATGTAACTTTTTCCCTAAGACAGCCTTAAGAAACGGGTAGACACAGGCTAACATCCAGCTGCTCTCAGTTGGTTATTAAATTTTGGAAAAATTTAAGCTCTGTTGGGGTGGGAGAGGAGTGGTATCAATTTAAAATATGGGAAGCAGAGTCCCTGTAATGCTGACAGCAGTTTTCCTGGTTCTCTTAGTTGCCTTTTGAAGGTGCATTAGAACTGACTCTTTAGCCCCTTGTTAATGGTTGAAGAATACTACTCTCCTATTTTGTTGACTGATGCCCCTTAGATGAAATTCTGTTTTAAGATCAGGACAGACAAATACTCCAGCAAAGGTCTGCATGTGTAACAGAACCAGGATACTTATGTACAAGTCCAGGAAGATTGGTGGAAAAGCCTTTCTTCTTCTGGGATATAAAACCTGATGGAAAGTATTATGGTAAAGATTTCTTAAGCAGGTCTCTCTCTTTATATGTATTTTTAGGGGGGCAGCTTAAGGTAAATCTGTTTATGCTTGTGGTCAGAGGGAAGGAGAAAAAACAAAGGTGAAAACTAAGTTTATTGTGTTTACTCCATTGTTGGGCTAAAAGGATGCCAATTCATTAATTCATGTTAATTAATTCTGGGTATTGCCCAGAACTTGCTGGGAAGCAGTTTGTTTTTCACTTGTGGGCTGGCTCTTCTGGCTGCCCCAATAGATGTTCCAGTCTTGGACTGAACCAGTGTTCCCACCTTCATGGGATGATGTTCTTGACCCTTCCCCTGTCATTAAAAAGTGTCCTGAAAGTTAACTTTCTTCTTCACTCCCAGCTGACCAGGTGCTGACAAAATACAGTTGAAATTTTACTTATGCCCCATTGACTGCTTTGAGATATTCCATAGAGTTATGGTCTGGTTTGTGGTTTTGTTGAAGATTGCAAGGAGGATGGAATTGGAAATGAGCCTTGGGATTCTCATCCTTCTGTGGTCTTAAACCAGGATCATCCACAGATAAATGACTTTGTGAAAATAATTAAACTTTCAGCACTAAGGACCCTAAGTAACCTCCCCTGGTATTCCTGCTGTAGCAAGGAAGTACGTGTAGTTTTATGATGTTAGAGATATTGTAAGGAGTTAGATCACATCTAATTTTGTAAATTAAATTTTACATTAAGTAAGTGATAAAGGTACTTCAAAATCCACTTTTTTGTATTTAAGAAAACTAATCCAAGTTTCATTGCAGTGTAGGCTTTAATAAAGAGGGTTAAAAGATTCAGTAAGTGACTGAAAATGTGTTAATTTAGTATTATAAGTACAGATAAAGTTTTATGTTTTGTAAACTTTGTGGAAGAAAGTTGATTAGTATTTATCTACTCTGTGTTCTCTGTCATAGGAGCAGTGGGAGTTGCTAAAATCTCTGATAACTGGAGGTCGTACTCCATCAACTGCATCTTCAGGGCTGTCATGGTCATCCCAGTTGCTCAACGAGTTCTAAAATCTATTTTTTGAGTAGCTTCCCTAAGTCTCTGACTCCAGCTGTTTTATAATGGATGTCTGCAAGGGGCATCTCTACCATTTGGGCTAAGGCTTGATCTGCAGTTTTCTGACACTACAAGGAAGGATCTGCTAGGCTCACTATCTGCTGTTTATTTCCTTCCAGGAGATATCAGTGGCACTGGGGAGTAAATGTTTTGGTGTTCTTTTTGTTTTGTGTGGTTGGGGTTTTGTTTTGTTGTTTAAAGCAAAGTGGTTGTTTAGTCCGTTGTTAGATGTTTAGGTGCTGTTTCAGCAAAAGCTGGGTTTTTTAATTTGTTTCTAATTTTTGTTGTTTTTCCAAACCCTCTGTGAGTTCCTTGCTGGGGTTCAGTGTGGCCCCACAGGTGGCTGTGCTGGCAGGAGGCAGAGGGCACTGCAGGGCAGGGCAGAGGGGCCGGGGCAGTCGCTGCTCACTTTGCCCGTGGTGCCTCCAGACTGGCACTTCTGAAACTTTACCTGCAGTGCAAAACAGCATCTGACACACTGGAGAAGGGGGGAAGGTGTTTCTCTTCCCCTGTAGTAGTCTAATAGTTTGTAATGTTTTTATTAACTTTGTGCTCTCTTAAAACATTGGAGATTTGAGTAACATAATTTTAACAGTTCCATCTGTTTAGCAAATATCCTTTAAAAGTGATTGCGGTTTCTTTTCACAATAATGAATTCAAAGGATACAAACAGACCAGAAGTGAGTTTTAAATGTTAACAAAGTGAGGATGATGACTTGTTGGAAACAAGGTGTGGGATCCTCAGAGTTAAGTCAGTGCATTAGACCCTGCAGAGGAACACTTAACTGCCTTTTTATAATTTTCATTTTACACCACAAGCCACAGGTTTTGTACATATTCTATTAATGTCAAACCTTAAACTGTGTGGATCACAGTCATAAAATTAGAATATAATGAGTGGAACAAATGCATTTCTACTGTGGAATGACAGAGTGAATAGGCAGGAATGCACTATTGTCCAAATCCTTTTCTCTGTGTGAGAATCAAGGTCAACTCAAGGTCTACATTGGCTAGTGCAGCTTGGAGGAATTTTTATTAGGTGTAGAGGATTTTTGGGAGCCCAGTATAATAGCAAAGCTGACCTAAACTGGACTTAAAAAGTAGCCAGTCAGGATATTATAGCTGTTAGACTTTAGTACTATATATATTATGATGACTAAATTCTAGGACAAACATTAGACATCCCCTGTGTGAGTCTGATAGGCTGAATTTTTTTGAGAAAAGAAGGGTGTGATGTCTTGAAGTCTTGTTTTTTTAGAAGCAAGATTCTGGATATATGAAGCATTAATTGTTTGTGATAACTTAACCATGACTCTGTGTCAGAAGCAAAATCTTTGTATTCTCTCTGGCACTGATTAGAAGATGGTGCAGTAACAGTTAACTGAATGTTTGTTGGTTCTCCAGCTTTAGCATGATGAAGAGCTCTAGTAATGTTTTGTGAAAGGGCTGAAGCCTTTTACTGAATAAATTGTATAAACACTCATAATAATGCAAACCTTTCCTTCTGAACATGCCCATTTTTGAAAAGACACCTTATTTTTTGGAAGGATTTTCATCTTACAGAGAAGTTAAACCTCTATTCACAGCTTTAGCTTAGAATTTTTGTTCCCTGAATGGCTATGACAAAAATCAACTGAGGGCTGACAGTTTGAGGGGTGGGAAGTATATGAAAGAAAATTATATTTTGGGAAAATAATCACTTTAAATTATTCGGTTTTGAGTGTTCAGTTTTAAATCATAGTGTTCCAGTGGGATCTTGATGCAAAACTGTCAACATTAACAGAGGACCATTTTTAGTGGCGTCTTCTCTGATTTCACCCAAATTGGTGAAGCTCTTGAGAAACCATAAAGAAAGTGTTTAACTCTTTGTTACCCTTCTCATAGCTGATTTTTTTCACCTGTCAAAGTACTCATTTATAGGCGGACAACAAACCTTTTTGTACAATGTGTTGTTTTGGCTTTGTATTTTTAAAGGATCTGTTGGGGAGCTTTCTGGCTCGCTTAAATGAAAATAAATATTCTGAATCACATAAAGGAAAATATTTATGCCAACATATATACTGAGGGTGGCAGGGTGTTAGTGAAAAGCAGCCCCATTCTGCAGAGAAGGCTGTCAGTTCTAGTTGCCTGGAAATGGAATGGAAGCCAGGCTGATACTAATTAGCATCTGTGAGCATACCAAGCAGCACAATGTGGAGATACATATTAACATGTTCTTGCAAGCAAATAACATAGCTTATATGTACTGAGAATGTTATAAGTTATTTTTTTTAATTGCTTTTTTGTAGTTTGGGGTAGCCCTAGAGAGTGGTTCCTGATGTTCCTGCTGCACCTTTCCCTCCCTTCTGCTGTACTTTCAGTTGTCTGTGACTTTGTTTTGCAGTTTGTGCCATCGTCTCCTATCCGTATTCCCAGCAGCCGCCTGCATCAAATCAAACAGGTAACCACAGAGCCTGATCTTGTTTAAATTTTAGTTTTTTATAGGTGGATGTGTTTTTTGCAGTTGATGTGTAATGTTCTTCAAATGGCTGTGGATTTTATTTTCAAATGGCCTACCCTGCTCCATGTTTCATGAGGCAGAATGCATCTTACAGCGAGAAGAGGATTTGAGCAGAGGGAGGAATCTTAAAATGGACATTTTACTTTAATGTAAGCTCTTAGGGTAAAGTTTCACCAAGTTTTTGGCAGCAGTACCAGCATAAATATTCAGGGCCAATAACAAAGTGTTCCTTAACTTGTGTTGGCTCAAGACTTTTGTGCAGCCAGAAAACGAGCAGGATAAGGAAGCACTCTGGCTAAAAAATAGTTTATGCTCTTCTTACTGGGCTATTTTTCATCTGTATAATTTTCTTATCCAGATCCCTGTGCTTGTGCTGTCACAGCATGAACGGAGGGGGAAGGGCACCAGAGCAAACACATAGGGAGGGGGTGGTGTGGGGAATATCTGAGCAGGCTCAAATAGCTCTGCTCCCAGCCAGCAACCACAGTCTGAAGACTCCAGCTTTAAAATCAACAAGCTCAAGCTCTTGTGGCTCCTTCATTTTATATCTCCACTTTTTGACAGTAGAATGTTTATAAAAATGGCTTGAAGATGTTTGAATTTTTTTTTTAATGATTTTTTTCTTAGCTTGCTAGTTTTTAATGGATAGGCTTGATTTTTACAGGGTGAAAAGTTAAGAAAATGATTTAATGCTTCAGACAGCATTTTTAGGGTATGCTGTCTGAGGTAGTGGAAGGCACTTCTGTTTCCCACCTCAGATATTTAAGGTACTTGCACAGTAAGCCTGGAGAAAATAACTGCTTGCTTTCATTATGTAAATAATTTACAGGCTTAAAGAGACTCTGAAGCACTTGGGTCAGTTGTAGAGCTGTTTTTATCAATATAAAAAAGCTTAGGATTAATATGTAAATATCATAGAATCATAAATTAGTTTGGGTTGGAAAGGACCTTTAAAGGTCATCTGGTCCAACCCCCTTTGCAATGAGCAGGGAGATATAATGAGAAATGCTGAGAGCAAAGGAATGAACTGCTGTGGCTCTGCTGTATTACATGAAGTAAAGTTTTATAATTCAGTTTTTTGGAAAATACTTTGGCATTCCTATTTGTTAAAGCAAACAGTGTAATTTCTTAATGTGTGTTTGATCGTTAAATTCACAAGTTGGAATTAAACTTAGTGAGAACCATGTGATTTACTTCTGATCTCTTTCAAATCTGAGCAAATTACCAGACAGGTGAATTACATCAGACTCTTCCTTCTTATGATGAAGACTGTGAAGATGTTTAGTTGAACCTTTACTCTTAAACTGGACTGAATTAAAGAATCTACTCATTCACTCAACAGACTGGGTGGCATTCAGTTAATTTTTAAGGAAGGCTGTCTACCTAAGAGGAGATTGAGTCAAGTTTGCATTTGGTGTTAATGTTTAGTTTAATTTTACATATTTGAGCCATTTTAATAGTATTTTATGGAGATTTTTTTTTTTTTTTAGAAAAAAACCCTCACTAAATCCCAAATTCACTGTGTGCAATGCAGTGTATTGCAAATGAGATGCTGACAAGTGTCTAGTTAGTCACTAATCCATAGAATAAGGTAAGAATCCAGCCATGCTTTTGAGGATTATCTGTACCAGTGTCCACTTTATGAAATGACATTATGCAAGACTGCATAAAGAGGCTCTAGCATGTGCAGAATTTTTGGTTCATATTATTATTATTCAGTTTCGTAACTAGCTCTTGGGTAGTAATGAAAATAAAGCTGCTTGGGAAACAACGAGCTCACGTAAGCACTTTGTATGTGATGATCTCTCTTGCTACATCTTTCTCATCCTCTCTTCACTCCTTTTCTTGTAGTGAGAGCGTAAGGTTATTGTTGCTTAGGGGAGTTGAATTAAATTTTCCGCAAGACAAAGTGAAACGAAACCACAGCTTTTCTGATCTGCTGCAGCAAAGGGCTTTTTTTTTGATCTTATTTTTTCGTCTGCTGATCTTTTAGGAAGAAGGGATGAATCTGCTGAACAGAGAAACAGTTCGTGAAAGGTGAGCACTAAGGCAAACTAGAGCAGTTACCTCAGCTGTCTGTGGGCCCGGGACAATACGTTTCTTTTCTTCTTTATAGAGAAGTGCAAGTAGCAATGCAGATGAGCCACTCATGGGAGGAGAGCTTGAGCCTGGTAATGCATTCATGCTTTAATTTGTGTTTCTATCATCAGTATCAGGACACTAGAGATTCTCTCGTGTCAACGTTTTCTTTGATAGTTTGACCTACAATTAAGGTGTTAGCATAGCACTGCTTTTGATCAGCAATTTTTCACACTAACAAGGCATAGAATTATCAGTTGTTCAAGGCACATGTGGGTTCCTTGGGCTGGTATGTCAAAAGGAAATTGCATGGATGTCTGCTTGGTCAAATTTTCTTCCATGTTCTGATACCATGTAATATTTAAGGCTTTTTCATTGTTAAGCATAAGCTCATAAATAGCTACCTAAAAATTATTGATATGATGGAGGATAACTTTGGAATTTCACACCAGTCAATCCTTTTTATGTTAAGGTACCTGCTTATAAGATTAATTATATGTACTATTTACTATTTACATATTTACAGAGCGACAATGATTTTGAAAAATCACTATCACCAAAACAAGTAGACTTTGTTCCAGTTTCTCCAGCTCCTTCACCTACAAGAGGAATAGGGAAGGTGAGCAAAATGTGCTAATAATGGTGTTATCTTGAGTAGTGCTAAATAAATTCAGCCAAATTAGTAGCAAAAGATTAAGCCACCTGCTCCTTTCTACCTCAGCTGCAAACAAGAAACTAGAGAGTAAATAAACCCCCCTGAAACCCCAAACCAGAAAATACCAGCTAGCAGCTGCACAGCTTGTGGATGTGAATTTCTATGGAGTGTTCAGCTATTAATCTGTAGTTAACAAAAAATAAATAAGTCTGTTTAACCAGAGTATGGTGAAATAAATCTGCATGAAAATGGAATCTGTCCAATTTTTAATTTTTTTTTCCTCAGTAGCAGAAGGTGGTGTCTCACTATCAGCAGCCTCAGTGACTGGTTGCTGAACTTGATACTGGGTTGTTTATTTCTCTGCATCAGCATCACTTGGTACCACAGGAGATTGACACAGACTTTATAAGTAAATAACATAACCTGTTTTCCTCTCAGCAATGTTTCTCACCATCCTTGCAAAGTCTGGTCAGTAGCAGTGGATTGCCTCCAAGTCCCAGCCCAAGTCCAACAAGGAGATTTTCAAGGTAAGTACCAGATCATATCAGTGATGAGACACCAGCATAACTTGTTCACAGTAGATGTTTGAAATACCAGAATTCGTTATATTCATCATTGATTTCTGAGCACAAATACAAATTTTTATGCTGGCATAAACTTTAGATTTTACAGTGCTGTAAAACATTTGTCAAAATCCTCATGTCACGACATTGGGCAAGGGGTCTGCGCTGTGGCATCTGTCTTCTCACTGTAGTTTCTATTGTGCTCTCAATAGATCTTAAGTAATTGAATTCTTGGGGGAAGAAAACACAAGCAGATTTAGGGTTTGTTACTCCTTCTGGGTTTTAGTTGCATTGGATGTTGTTTTGAGTGATGTGGGCTTATAATTAAATTTTAGTAGGCCTTAACAGTTCAGCAAAGCACTGCCTGTCAACTGAGATGTAGTCAGTGCCTGCATGTGAGGTTTTAGACTGCCCCAGTTGTGAAATAATGTGATTAAACTTTTGCTATTCGGGTCTGTGCTTCCTGGTCTTTTTTCAGGGAGGAAAAAAAAGGACTTGCTCTGGATAAGCTGTTATAATGCCTATTTTCTTAGTATTTTTCACTTAGTAGTTTGTTTTCTGAGTATCTTTTGATTCTTCATATGTTTTCAAACTTCTTTTTTTTAATGATGATCTCAGTATAGCAAATGCCTTCTTTTAGCAGGAGAAGCCAGAGTCCAATTAACTGCATTCGACCGAGTGTTCTTGGATCAATAAAAAGAAAAGGTACAGTATTTAGGTTTGGCTATTATAATAGGCCAACTTGTTAGTTATATAATAATTCATATAGCTTTCTTCACAATTCTGTTCAATTGGCTGATACTTCAAAAAGTGACTAGAAATAGAAGGTATTACGGATGATAAAACATCTTTATTCCATAAAGCTAATAGTTGTTCTGTCTAGTGCTTATCTATCTTCCCACATTTTTCTTCAAGTTTAACTTCTGGCTATTTTATTGCATCTGTTTTTACATCTTCCTGCTTCACCTTCGTTACAGAACATTTCTGACTCTGAGACAGCTTCTAAAATACTTTTATCTGAGTTCTGTCATAGCCTATTTAAGCATAGATCTCTCCTTTCTTGTTCTGGAGTATTTGGAAATTAAAGTCAATGTAAAAATTTTTACATTGGACCTTGTTCTTTTTCATTATTCTCAGCTTCTCTGCTCTGGTGGAGCTGGTCAGTGAACTGATAGCTGGATAAACTGAAACAAAAAGATTATTCTTTACTACTGAAGAATAAATGTCTGATATCTAAACCCCAGCTAATAACTCACTAAATACTGAAGCTGGGACTAAAATGTTTTGAAGAAATAGGCAGTGTTTAAAATTTCAGCATCTAAATTCTATGGTTTAAATATAAAGGAATCTATTGTAATAAGTTTGAACCTGTATTCTGTTTCCTCTGTGGAAGTACATTGAAAGCAGATTTTAGTTTGAATGAATAGTAATTTTTATCATTGCTTCTCTTTTCCCAAAGGTGTGACAGAGATGGAAGATCATCCCAAAAGATTATTCCAAGGATCCACCAACATGCTTACCCCTGAAGCTGCACATCAGGCAGACCTTGGGGGATGGTAAATGCTGTGTTATTCATTGTCCCTTTCAGCAGCAGCATACCAGTCTTTTTTTCTTCTAGCAATGATTATACTTGGTTTTGTTTGTTTGTTTGTAGTACAGACATCTCATAACTTTACAGCACTGAAATTGTCACAATAAACAGGCATTGATATTCCCTATAATTTTACAGTTTCTAGGCCTGACTGATAACATGCTTCCCCTATATGGGAGTTGAGCATGTTTAGGAAAAGACACCTCATGGCTGGCAGTTTTCATAGTCCAGTTTCAAGCTGCAATCAAATGTGAATGCTGATGCTTTTGGGTGGATGGGGTTTTGTTTTTTTTCCCTTGCTCTTAGTCACAGAGGAACATGAGTCTGTCTGACCCTCCCTGCTGGGAGGAGATAAAAAGTACTTTGTTAAAAATCATAATGACTCAAAATAGCAAGGGATTTTGATCTAGTGTTTTAGTCAAGAGGTTAATAATACACAGGGTGTGCCCACACAGCTATCAAGAGAGGGTTGTTCACAGTACTTCTGTCCTTTTTGCCTCTCAGCTGATGTACAAACTGTGCGCAAGCTTTGAGCACATTGCAGTAGCAGTAGCAAAATAGATGTTTTAAAGGTACTTCAAAAACATACCCTTTTTGCACACCCTGTTCACAGTAGGCATAGCAGTGTGGATTAAATTGCTTCATCTTGGTTTAGGAGATGATAATTTTTAAAAAATCGCTTTGCTGCTGTCACTGATGATAGATCACTGTAGTTACAAATTTGTGTCCTGTGAGATCTGCAGTACACTGGAGTATGTGCAGTTTATTGTTGTCTCTCCTGGCATAAGAGACCCCTGGCTGTGTGCTGGTCCAAGGCCCTGGGGATGGGGTAAAGCTGGCAGGGGGTTGCTCAGCCCAGGTCTTCTAATCTGTGCCCCATTTCTGGGTGAGCAAAGGAGGAAATGGGCAGAGTGTTCCATGACTGTCTGGAAGTGGCTGCAAGGATTGGGTTTCAGATGGATTTCAGATCATGGGGCTTTACTGCTCCTTCAGAGATGTACATGTGTGCTTGAAAGGGCTTTATAATGAGTGGAGCTGGTATTGGGACTCCCCAGAGCCTCGTTTCTCACGTCCTGATGTTGCTCTGTTTTCAGTCTGTCCTCACACGCCCTCGATGACAACAGGAGCAGTGCCGGCTCCTCCTGTGACTCCCCAGCAGAAGTTGGCACCAGCACAGACTCTCCAGTCTCGCTCTCTGACTCCAGATCCTCCTTTTTACCAGTAGATCTTACGGCCAAGTTACCCATTAACTGAGGAGCAGGAGTCTGCTGATGGACACCAGGAAACAGGCTGGATATCACCGAGACTTTCTGTTGTGTGTAACCGATTCTGTTCCTCATAGGAACTTCCAGGAATGTCATTATTTCTAGAAAACTTCCAGAGTAGTTCCTTGAGGAGGAATTCATGTTTCTAGTGATTTGTATGACATTTACTAAAATAACAGCAAGCATTTGGGTTGCAGACTCATTGGATGTTCACATCAGCCAGCAAGATGTGGATTTGCCATGGATATTGTCTCCTTGGTATGAATTACAAAGGCTGGATGTGCATCCTGCTTGTGGAAGACTTGGCTTGCCAGCAGCCAGTGTCCTCCCTCATATAATGTGGTGCTTGTGTAGGAGCAGATAACTGTCATATTTGTCCTCAGTCTGAAACCAGTGAATCAGCTTACTAATTGTTTTTATTCCCAGAGTGTTAGATATTTATATTTTTTAGTTCTTCATGTGTAAGGGGGAATACTGGGGTGTGGGGGGGAATTGTTCTGATTGGCTCTTAATCAATTCTATGTTCCAATGGATGTCCAAAGAAGAAGTTGGTGAATTGTCAACATAAATTTATATGTTGGATTTTATATGACTGCTGTTTTGGCTAAATCTAAATTAGGTGTGGAACATTCTTCTGGGGTTTTGTATTATTTTCTTCCCCATTTAGATGATGTATTGCAGTGGTAGATGCTCTGTTAAAGGTCTTTTAATAGGGAAAAGTAGTGGTAATATTTGGAACAAGACATTAAATCCTGAGGCTTTAGTATTTAGTACTTCAGAAATGCGTTATTTTAACAGTCAGTATTTGTCCTCCTATATGACTTGTGTTGGACAGATACAGTGAGAAATCTTGAATGTCTTTTTACAGGCTGAGGAGATCAAACCTGTTTAATCTGTATTTAATCTCCTGATGTCACTTCGTCAAACAATGACATCAAGTCCTTTCTGCTGTTGAAAACTTCAGATGCTGATTGGAAGCTGGAATCTGGTAATCTGAGATGTTTGAAAAGTCAATGTGTTGAGGCATCCTGATCTCAACTCTGAGATTCCCCAAACAGGAGGAAAAATATGCAGGCCCCCCTATAGACAGCTGTCTGTAGAGATCTTCCAGTGGCAACCTCATTTAGGTTTTGGGCTCCTGCTGTGCATCCGAACTTCCCCAGCTGGGTCCCCATTTGTACATGCCTGTGCTGTGTGGTTCCAAACCTTCTCTTCTGAGAGGTTTATAATGAAGCAAAACGTTTTATTTTTAAACACTAAATCTTTGTAGCGTGTCATGAAGCAAGAAAAGTATGGAAACATCCTCAAGAAGGAGAAAAACCTGCCCTGAACTCTGCTGTGAAAGATTCACATGGGTGAAGCTTTGATGGGCAGCAGCCATCCAAAGCAGAAGTGGATGACTTGGAGCGCAAAGACCCGGCGACCTGAGGGCCAATGACCCGTTTCCCTGTGTCCTTATTGTAGAGAGAAAATAGAATGTATTTAATAGTCTGACGCTGTTCTAGGAAGATACGACATGGTTTACTTCTGATATCATTCCTCTTAAATTATTGTAATATCCCCTTGCTGGTTGCAGTTCCTCTCTGAGGTCCAGCTGCCCTTTGTCCCTGTGCAGACGGACACGTGAGGGTTGGTGTCTGTTTGTCTGACAAGGCAAAGTTTGGTTTTGCAATTTCAGGTATGTGCCAAAGAGTTGCTGTGCGTTCACTCTTCTGTGGTGAGAGCAAGACTCTTTTTTAAAAAAATCTTGCTTATTTCTTAAGAATGAACCTCCTGGTGTCTCTTCGAGTCTTTGTTAAAAGATTCATCAGTGGAGGGGTTTCATAGCTGCGTGTGGGTCAACTTGTCTCTTCTCTGTTGAATATTTATGCTATTTTTCAAATAAGTGCCAATAAATGGAAAAGTAAATGTGTTTTGCTGTTTCTGCACTTTGTTAGATAACCATATTCTTTTTTGTTCATCTGGGATTAAATGCTTTCTTTAAAAATCAGAATATCTGTTGTAATTTACTTCCACCCAGTCCAGCTTACATTTAAGTTTGCCTTAAAATCTGCAGCAGACTTACTTGTGTTCCTAGTGCAATGCTGTCTTACAGGTCTGTGACAACCCTTGGGATAAAGGAGAATAAACCCAAACATTTTCAAAATACTTCAATAGCTACACCTGTCCTGAGTTTATACCTAGAGGAAGTTGTGGTGAAGTCCTTTGGAAGACAGAAGCTACTCTGCTGGAAAATACTGAGGGTCTTAACTCTTGGGAGGAAGTGGGGAGTCTGGTTTGCCTTAGTTGGGCAGTTAATTATAGAATCACAGAATGGTTTGAGTTGGAAGGGACCTTAAAGATCATCTCATTCCAACCCTGTGCCATGGGCAGGAACACCTTCCACTAGACCAGGTTGCTCAGAGCCCCATCCAGCCTGGGCTCAAACACTTCCAGGGATGGAGAGTCCACACCTCTCTGGGCCAATTAATGTTGTTGGAGAGAAATAGTTATTTATTTGCATCCATTCCTTTCCCTGCTTTTGCAAAACAGAAGTTGCTTTGAACTCAATGTTCATGAATCTCAATGTTTTGATTCCACGTCACCAAGAAGCTGCAGTTTCGTGCCCTGGAGTCAGGAGACATGTATAGGGTTTTTTTCCCATTGAAATTAAATGTTAAATTTTTAAAATAAATTATCCTGCAAGATATGTATCTGAATTCAGGGAATCAGGGTGTCATACAATGTGCATAATCAACCCAGTACTCAAGTAGTAACTCATGCTGTTGGTATTGCCTCTGTTTTAGTAACTCCTCATTTCCTCGTGACCAATGAATGCCAAAGGTTTGCTTGAATCTGTGTCACTGTCATGGGGCTGTTGCATGTGGTGTCCCTTAACTGAGCTGAGTTTGTGACAAGTGTCTGTGCCTTTGTCTTCTTCTGAGAAGAAATGAGCAACTTTCTCAGCTCGGGCCATATTGAAAGTATTGTGATCATATATATATAAAATTATATCATTATATATAAATTTCTTTATTCTGCAGCCCTTTTGGGGCACACAGCTGCTTCTCTCCAGGATTCTACCACTAATGGCCCCTTCCAAAGTCACACTTGTGTTTGGCACTTGATTGCTCTGGTTGAAAACTATCCTGTAGGATTTGTTGGCAGTTAAATCGGGTCTTGGGCCGCTGTGTCTTCCCTGACAACTGATGGATGTTTTTCTTCCTTCCACCTTCTCTGCAGTGACACAGTTGCTGAGGGAAGGTTGGTAACGGTGCCAGTGCTCAGGGGGCTGTATTTTTGGAATGAGCGCTTCGGTGGTTACTGCATTTAGCAGAGGGAGATACTTCACACCGGGAGAGAGGCACGAATGCCAGGAGAATGAGTCTGTGCCTCAGCCAGGCTGACTTACAGGGTCTCCTGTGAGCTGTCAGCAAGGTGGGTGACCTGAATGCTCAGCTGAACAGCTGCCCAGAGTCCTCCTGAGATCAGTGTGAACTTAATCCTGATTTATTTCTTTTCAGCTTTTTTCGGAAAACTTGAGTGTAAATAATCACCAACCAGTACAAACAGAACAGGTCTCCAAAGTCTGGTGAGACTGAGATACTTTGATTTATAGCTGTGTGTTGTGGTTCCATGTCATTGCTGTGTTTGTGAGTCCAGCCCTGCTATTGTGCAAAGATTTGCCAGTGAAGTGACTGAAGGCAGGAGGGGCCTCTGGCACTCCATGAGCTTGAGAACAGCTTGTGCCTCCCTTGGCAGTCGTCATTTCAGAAATGTTCACTTTATGCTGTTGTGTTCTTGCATATGTCGGAGTCGTAACTCATTTACTTAAAATAGAGAACTTCAGGAGTCATAATTAAACTCTGTGAGCTCTTTCTATCCTGTTCTAACAACCTTTCTCGTCACCAACTGGCAGATGGAGTTTAAGTTGATCCCTCTTCTCCTGGAAGCAACAAGTTAAAATATTTGTAAATGCAATTGAATGTTTACAGCTACAGTACAGTAATTAAAACCTTACTGACACAAAGAGGAGTCCTTGGCAAGAGTCCTTTTCAATAACTGGATGCAAAAATTGTCACCTCAGGTTTGTTTCCTAAGGGTATGTCTTGGGTGATTTTTTTTTTTACCTGTACCAGTGGAGCCTTCCCATTTCTTTGTGTCTGGTGTGAGCATCCTGGTTTGATAATCTGGGGACAAGTTGCCAGTCAGCCCAGGCCTTTCTCCAGAGTCACAGAGCACTCCAAGCAGACACAGACACCCTGCATCCCAAAGACCCAGACCCTGTGCACATCCTGGAGGGGCAAGATTGCTTCCCCTGTTGGGTTTTTGTGGTAGAAGCGTGAGAGAGAGAGAGGAGGGGAAAAAAATAAACCACTGAAGGAGAATAACCTTGTTTGACTTTCAGTAGCTGGCTCAGGAACAGAACTTTCAGAAGGGGGGAGGAGTTGAGTGCATTTAAACAAAAACCAAACAAGGCCTCTACATGCCTTTGTGCTGGCTTCCCTGTGTCTCTCAAGGAACTCGTGAGACATCCCCAATGCCATGAAGAGTCTTCAGACAAATCCAGCATTTATCAAATTTAAAATTCTTCTGATGGTTTAGTTTCTTCATCTTTTACTTGCTTCATGAGAGCCTAGGAAAATGTTTATTATTTAAGATTTCTTTCCATGATAAACAATTGTATGTAAATGTTTAGAATTTTGCTGCATATCAGCCTAAGGAGGAAAAGCTGCTGAAGAGGGAGCAGGTTTTGCTGCAGGTACTAATCCATGGAAATGTGGCTCTCCTGGTTACTTTTTGCCCTTGTGTGGAGAAGAATCAAAACTATGATCAAGGTTTGTGGCACACATCGAGGTTTGTGGCACAGAAATCAGGTACTGTGTTGTCTTTCAGGCTGGTTTAAATTAAGCTGGCACTGAAATCGCTGCGAGAAGCTTCCTGCTAAAAATACATCAACATCCTTTCATTTCAAGTGCATTCACTTCAGCAGTCGGTTTCGATTTTGGAGATTCCTGGCAGATTCCTGAGGGAAAGGCGCTAATGGGTTTGGTGATGTTGATGGAACTCGGGATTCCAGAGCTTTACTGCAGTTTTATTTGTCTCTTGATGGTGGTTTCTTGTTTGTCAAAGCACAGCCTTGTCTAATGCGTTAATGTTCCTACCTCAAGCTGAGTGTCTGCAGTTTTCTAGAGAAGAAAACTCTCATTTTGCTATTGTAAATAATGTTTTGCTATTGTAAATTTTATTGCTGATTTTATTTTTTTTAAATTGAAAACATGGCTTTACCTTCCATTACAGGGAGCCTGTTTGTCAGGTAGACCTTCTTACCAGTCTTTTTCCTGACAGTGAGGAGGTCACTCTTTGCTTTGGTTGTGCCTGTAATCATGGTTGTGCTCTTGCTTAAATTACTCCTTTTCAGAGTCTCTGCTATTTCAAAGGCCAGTGCAGTTACTTTGCCTGCATGTAATTCCACATTATGTTGTCAGCATGGTTATACAGCTTTGCAAATTTTCGAGAGCTGATGGGCATTAGCTACAGTTCATTATCCAAAGTAAACAGCTCGTTAGTGTACAGTGGAGAGCTTCTATAGAAGACAAAAATAAACCCAAAAGTGAGTGTATCCATTTACTCGGCTTTAGTTGTTATGCTGTGTCCCTGCCTGTGTTCATTCCCCCAGCACTCCTTTCTGAGGATACACTTGTCCTCTGGGCTCCTTTCGTTTACAGTCCTTATCTGTAAATGGCTCTTGCTGAGGGCATAGCAGTAGTTTCCCAAACCTCACCAGCTTCTGTGCAGCACTAACAAGTGAGTGATGTGCTGCTGGCAACAAAGTACTTCACTCTCCTTCAGTGGTTTCAGTCTTAATTTCCTCGGGCAGCACGTTATTCCTGCAGGGAAGACTGCAGCACCATTAGCTTCGGGTGTTTCTCCTCCAGCTCTAGAGACAGATGGTGCCTTCCCTACACTGCTGTGAACAGGTGAGTGCCCTGTTCCACAGGACACAGGAGGGAACTTGTTTTCTACAACCACTCAACCCCCCATCTCTGCACGCAGCTGGCAGGAGGATCAATACCAGGATTGCTCAGCCTCACATGCTTTGTATGGCTTTCTGTTCCCTTCTTTTTTCTGCCTAAAGGGTCTCATGCAAGGTCAGAGGGCAAAGCACCTGAGCTGACCCGAGAACTCCAACTCCCACCTGACAGAGAAGGTGATTCAAGGTTTGGGGTGTTTTTAAGTCCTCCTGTACAAGGGTTTTTCAAAAACCTCCTGGTCCTTAAACTTGATGTTGCCCTGGATCACCATGGGCCCTCTGAAGCAAATATCACTTGGCACCTGAGAGCTCTCTTTCCTGTAAACAAAACATTCCTGGAACTGGTTTACTGGCTCAGGCAAGTTCCCTTCTGTAGCTTTGCCCTTCCAGTGAGGTGGATTACCAATAAATGTAGGTCTGAAGTAGGAGATTCATGACAAAAAAAAGGGATGGTGGAACTTGGCATTTATAAGGAAAGCTGTTACATGGAAAGCGAGGTGTCTTAAATGTACATTGACAAATGAGGACTAAAATGTTTTATTGCCAAACCTATTTGGCAGCCTCTTTCCAGTTTAGGCTTGTTGGTTATCAGATACTTCCTACATAGGAACATACAATGAAATAACATACGATTGGCTTTGACAATTCTTAACTACTTGATTGCAGGAAGGATTTCTCTGCTTTGTTGTTGAAGGCACAGTTGTGTGCATAGGCTCCTCTTGGAGCTGCTGGAAATGCCCCTGTGGAGCTATTTCCACGGCACCAGTGACTGTTCCCATCTGACAGCATGCCCTGTTGTCTTCCTGGGGCATGTTTTGAGGTGTGGCAGCAGCAGCCCAGCGTTTCCCTTTGCAGGGCCTGATCTGTTTCCAGGTGGTTGCCATGTGAGGGTACTGGACCCACTCTGCTGTCTCAGGGGCTCCATCGGCTGCGATCCCTGGTGGAATGAACCAATTCCCTAAGAGCCCCATCTGTCCCTGGAGCTCTGAAACAGCATCACATGTTTACTGCAGTTTCAAGTTTCTCCTCTAGAGAAAACAGGGTCGTTTAAGCATTTTCTGATCCAGACAAGTGCAAACACCTCGAGAAGATCATGTACCAAGCCTACAGCGACTGGGAGTGACGCTCCCAAAAGCGATCTCGGCAGGGCTCCCATTTCCTGCTGCCAGCATGGCTCGTTTGAGATATCGGTGCCACAGCAAGTGCTGGGTAAACAAGAGGATTGTTTCTGCTGGATGATATCAAAGCCCTCCCAACTGTCTGCTGAAAATACTTGTCCATTGCAAGGAAATGACTGTTTGTTTGTGTTAGGAGTCAGGAATGGGAAATGACGTGAACACTTAACTGTTTTTCCTGCTGTTTCTAGGAGGCATATTCGCTGTCTTGGGTTTTATTTCCAAAGGCATTCAGTGTTTTCTGAGCTCCTATTAAGTATTAGAGGTGTGTGCATGCACATATATATATATATATATATATATATATATATACACATACATAAAATCAGGAAATATCTTAAAAATCTTGTGTATTCACCTGGTAAATTTTTATTAGTGCCCCTCTGTGACCATGATGTAACATGATTTGATATATTCCCCCTCACAGTGCTGAACTCAAACTGTCCTCAGATCTCGTTTTCCCAACACTGTTGATAAATCAGTGATTCCGCAGTGTGCTGAAACCTCCCTGAAGTAGAAAAAAGTCAGAATTCACACTTGTCATCCTTATTTTGCCCAGGCACCAGTTTTATCTGCATCTGCTGAGTTACACTGTGCATTTAATCTTTTTTTATCTGTGTATTGCTCCTTGCTCGCCCTTGACAAAGTAGTCGTCCAATGTTTTAGTCTATTTGGTTGATGATTACTTTTTGTTACTGATTTCTTTGGTCAAAGTGTTTTTCTAAACCAATCGTTTCTCTTTAGATTCCTTGAAAACAAACACTGGCAGTCTGGGTCCATGTCCTGTGATCTCCCTTCCCCAGGCACCTGCTGTCCTGCAGGACTGAGGCAGCTGCAAGTGTCAGACTTGGTCACAGTGACTCTGAGCTCCTGTAGGTGAAATTGTCTCTTCTCTGCTTCTCCAAGTGCCTGGCAAAACATGATCCTGGCCCCATGACTGGAACGCCCAGATATGGGGGGGGGGGAAAAGTGGGTTTGTGTTGGGCTTTTTTAATCAGCTTGGGCACAATTAAATGTTTAGCCTGGCTTTTGGGTGCTAAGATAAGGTACCACACGGCAGTTTTATCTCCCCAACTTCTGTTCAGTTCCCTCACCCTTCCCCAGGCAACAGCAGGTTAAACTACCTTGTGAAAACCAGATTTAACAGTGGAGGTACTGAAGAACAGTGAAGCTACAAGAATACAGCCCTGCAGTGGCAGGAAAATAGACCCAACCATGAGCTCACTGTTGGAGACAAGAGCTGTGCCTGCAGCAGGCTCTAGGACTTGACCTACTCAGCCAGTTAAGAACAATTTTGGGGTCTTTTTTAGTGAATGTTAATGATTGACTTTATCATCTGATACTGATTGATGACACAATCTCAGTTCTTCCGAGAATCAAACTAAAGTAACATTTTATTGCCCTTTAAAGACTTACTGATATAAGTAAAAATGTAGTGAATAACAACTTTAATTCAACTTTTCTTTCTCCTTTTTTTAAAAGAAACAGCTTTTTCCATGGTTTGTTTGTACTTCCATGCATAAGCAGAAAAGGGACCCATAACATGCAGGGGTGAAGGGTTTAATTTCCAAATATTTATTCGTATCAGAGCATATTCTATAGACTTACGAACAGAGATTTGTGTGTATGATTCAAATGCAAGAATAGCTGCCCTTTTAAAATTAACATCTCAACAATGAAATGTCAAACCAAGGGAAATACTTGTTATATGAAACAAGATAAATGTTCACCTCAAATATGAAACTGGTATTTGAGCAGGAGTTTCTGATAGAAAAGAAGTCCCTGTGGTAGCTGTGGGGGTAGGGACTGTGTAGAGAAATGCCTTTGCTGCTATACTTAGTTTGTTCTCTAAAACAGAAAAAATGGTGAATTTTGTATTAGTGTGCAGGGTGAGTACAACTTCTGTTAATGTCACTTCCATGCATCCCTAAGAAATGAATGGATCTGATTACAGAACTTGTTTTTATTGTCTACAGTTGTGATACAAAATGGCTCTTGCAGAAATTATTTCCCCAAGTAAGAAAATGAGCACTCAGTGATATATTGGTAATGATGAAGTAAGAAATTTGAGAATTACTTCTTCACCTAAAATTCATGGTTTATTTCATAGTTTCACTGATGGAACTTTTAATTTTCTTCAATGACCAGTCACGACTCTGACCCCTCTGGTCTGTATACAGAAGTGTTATGTGCCAGCCTTGGCAGGTACAACCACAAACCAAATGAACGTTTTACAGAAGACAGTTTGCTTTTATAGTGATCACGCACTGATGTGAACATAGACTAAAAATAACAAATGTTGCTTTAATAAGGATTTTTTACAGTAGGCGTAGATATAAAAGTTTTTCAAATTATTTTCACAGGTATCACTGAACATTTCATAGCTGTCTGTTACAGAAGCACCGCAAAGTGCTTTGAGTCTTTCGTTTATTATACACAGTTAAAATATATTACACTTCTGAAGGTATCTTAAATCACTGAACAGTTTTGCTAGCATCTTAATGAGCCAAATGGGAGTAAAAGGCAGTCCACATTCATGATGTGAATATACAGTAAGGTGTTTGACATCCTATGAACTCACTGCTCATGTTCTCAAAATAACCATGGTGATGAGACCTGAAAGACAAGAATGAAGAAATAAACACTTCAATTTCACTGAATAAAACATTTAAAATACAGTTTACCATGTCACAGTCCAGAAAACAATGTAAAAGTGTGTAAATACATGCAGAATGCATTTATACATACACTTAAATATTAGAAGTATTGCTCCAAGTTTTGATGTAGTCAAAATCCAACACTGAAGTGTAGTTTATCTAATCACTGAATGTTAAAGAGGCTATAAATACTCCAAGCAATTACTGATCTCCCTACTGGAAAATCTTAACACTGAGATTTTGACTTAGGTAAGTGTAACAGTAGAACCCAAACCCCAGTTTTCACGGGGGCCAGTTATGGGCAGTGTCATTCAAATGCTGAATCATCAGTAAGGCAGATTAGTTGAAGGCTCCAAGGCTTTTTTTCTGCTCTGTGCAGAATAACTGATCAAAGACTAGTTTTACACAAAGATGTTAAGCTTCCTTGTCAGTCTGCAGAGAGAGCTTTCAACAGACTCTTTGTTGTGACCTTTAAAGAGGGAGGAAAAAAACCTCTGCTCTGATAGAGGTTAAAAACAATTAAAACCAGAAGAAAGCAGGAAATGTGGGACTAATAAACCTACTCATGGCACACCGAAAAGTTCACTTTAATTATGTGCTGATACAGGAAAAAGTACAAATCTGCAAGTTCTTAGCCATGGGTTATATTGCACAAGGCAAGGGAAGAACATTAAGGCTCCTTGAATTCCAACCTTATGTAACATCACAATAATAATTTATCAGTTCTTGGGCAATCTCACTTTCTTGGAGGCTCAGATGATGTCAGTGGAACAGCCTTTCACTGCAGAGAACTCAGCTAAAGCCTACAGATCTCACCATGAATAAAGATGTTTCTGAGACTATTTTACTCTCCTGCCACTACATAGTGATTTAAATTATTTACTCTATGAGACTGTGAAGACTGTGAAGCATGACAGAACAGAGCTGTAATGCTGCCTTCCATCAGATCAGTAATTTATCCATTACAGAGGAATTACAGTGCAGCTATTTTTTAAGGTCTGTACTGGCTCAGACAACCAGTGCTACCACAACTGCTGGAGGCCTGAATTTGGATTTATTCCATCATTGCAGAATAACAACAGAGGCTTCTGGAGGGTGCTTACAGGAAAGCCTGTACCACTTGCACAGGGACTTTCAGGCAGTAAAGGGTTTAACTCCTTTCTGTAAATCAAATACTTCTCAAATGTCATATAGCCCAGCTGGTGTGGTATAACAACCTTTTTCAATTAAATGCTCCACAATCCAGTTGTAGTTCCTTGTGGAAGAAAGTGGTTTCATCTTCTCAAGAATAATTGACTTCCTACACAAGCAAGAGTTGCGAACAAAAAAATCTGTCCATGAACACTAAAAATGCCACCAAAGGAACCAAAACCTGTCAAAACTTCATAGGGAATCAAGAAACAGGTTCAGTTGTTGCAAATGTATAAAGTCACATGGTTTAATACTGTAGTTGGCACCAGCAGAACCTGGAGTAATTTTCAAAAGCAGAGATAAAAACAGAGTGAGGATTACCGTAAGGTCCTGATCTGAGAGTCCATCAGCATCAGCTTGGGCAAAGAGCCACAAGTGAGATTTCAAACTGCTTCAGCAGATTGACCTGTGAGTCAGCTGACTGTGCATGAACCATCAAGAACCTGCACCTTTCCCCATCACTACCTCACCTCTAGCTATCAGTCTGAAGCTGCCTAGCTCGTTTCCTGTAAATCCTCATTTCTGCCAGGTAGTGGGACAGGAGAATTGAGTTTAGTGTGACTGTTCTTCAAATCTGAAATAGTTATAGAGAAATAGTCATAACAAATGAAATGTGTAACTTATCTATGCTTGCTAATGTAGGAGTTAAGTTACAAATCAGGAAGAACTGTGGATGGTAGTGGTCTCTTAGAAAGGATTTACAGTAACTTACTGCTACACACTTCAGCTGCTTGTCAAGAAGGCAGTGAGAATTGGGCCTTACAAACCAGCTCACCGGGGCTGGAGGGAGAAACACAGTAACACAAGAGCCCTACATTCTGCAATAGAGTAACTACTGCAATACAAGAATAAGAAACAGGACGTTCCATTCAGTTTTGTTGGCAGATGACCGTGGTTGGCCCATCATCAAATGAAGGTAAAATTAACATGTAGAGGCCTGTATGTAATAAGTATTGACTCAAATCTGGTCTAAAACACTTACAATAACTAATTTACCCTGCTGTCACCATGGCTGCAAATTAAGATATACGTGGGGATGCAAAACAAAATGTCATGTGGTGCTTTGTCTCCATCCAGCTTCCTGAAGCCACTGGCGAACACAGCTGAAGTTTTCCAGACTCACATAATTTGCAAGAAAACGTTTACAAAACCCAAAGTACTCACCTAAAACATAAGCAGCTACTAACTTTTGATTCACACTTAAGTGGAGGTAGAGAGGCACCAGGGATTCCATTTCCCCCGATGTAGGTAGCATTAGTGCTGCGACACACACTACTCCCAGGAAGACTGTTAGTAAACTAGGTCCCGACGAGGCAGTTCTGTTTTCTGAGAAGGCAAGACAGTACCAAGTGTAAGGAACATCTGACCAAGATACACATTAAATATTCTGCAAAAACATTTGCAGTGGATTGGAGCTGCAATACCCTGAGATTCTTCCTTTCCCTTTGCAGTTTGGAGGGGGTGGAAAATAACTCTTAAACCCACCCTTCTAAACCTTCTGCATTTTGCAGTGAGGGAGGCTGCTCCCTGTTCTGATGCTGGGACTTGTTTTCACATGACTTCCCAAACCACTCCCTTCTGGAGGAGCAGAGCCTGCCAGGCCCAGCTATACTATAGCTACAGCTATATATACACACACTCAGAACAGATGGGTGTCTCAGCAATGCCTGACGTTTCCCCATGCATCCTCACTGCACTCCTTCATATGTTCCTTCAGTGATTAGTAATCAATTAGGAAAGATCACCCAAAAGAGCTGCACAGGCAGGTAACTTCTTACACCTCCTGAACAAAACCTGGCTACAGCAGGAGCACAGGTTCTTGGGCCAGATGAGTTCCCCTTCTTTCTTTAGAGGATTCAAGGGCTGCACCCAATAGAACCAGTATAGATGCGACAAATCAGTCAAATTTGAACCTTAAAAACTGTGAGAGTGAACCACTCTGACATCCAGTATCACCAGAATAAGGAAATGCAAACCACAGACAATAAAGAGTCCTTCATACCCTTTATTGCACTGCACTTCAACAGCTGGAACCTACTCAAAGGCCCACTGTGTCATCTTTGAAAAGAGCTGTTAACATGTTAACTGAATACCTCCAACCAAATCCTTAAGTCCCACTGGAAATTAGCCAATGCTTTTATCATTTTTTTCTATCCTCAGTGACCAGCAATATGTGCTCTATTTCAATTCCATAAATCTGTTATTTCCAGGTTGCAGGTTAGACTGCAAAGACTGCAGTCACTTTGTTTACTGCTTTTCTGTAAGCAATAAAATGTGGTCAACAAGGTTTTTAAGCAGAGAAGTAGTACTTGGATTAAGACCAGTATCAGATTGTTCAAACCCTCTGTCCTGGAACAACTATCACAGTAACATTTTGTTCTGTGAGTCCAGAGATCTTTGTAGGTTTGCTTTAACCGTGTTTCCTACTAATATCTATCATCACGGTTTTCTTTAGTAAAAGGTATTTCACCAGCCAACAAACTCTGCATAAGTAGTGAAACAGGTTGGCTTTAACAAGAGGAACACCCTCAATAAGGTTCATCTATTTTCTGGAATTGATTTCTGGTGCTGTAATGAAAAATTAAACAGTGACAAGAACATAACAATATAAATCAGTAAAACAAACAGGACTATAGGCTGTCAAGAATCAGTTTAGATTCAATTCAGGTAGAACTCGATACTTTTTATCCTACCCCTTCAATTTAACTCTTTGGCCCTGGTTTTGCCCAAGACTGTTGATTTACTTCCTCACGTATGAAACAAGCAGAGTTTTCAGCTCCCAACTGTGCTCTTCTGTTCTTGTGGGACAGACAAAGGAGAGGGTGCAGAACAAGGAGCACTTCAGAAGATGTTTTGGCAATATTTCCTGCTCATCAGGAAACGGGGGATTATGGGTTTGGAACAAACTCAGAAGGGGCATATGTTCCGAAAGAGCCCA
Source organism: Corapipo altera (assembly GCF_003945725.1). Classification (NCBI taxonomy): domain Eukaryota; kingdom Metazoa; phylum Chordata; class Aves; order Passeriformes; family Pipridae; genus Corapipo; species Corapipo altera. Next base: position 5,763,574 of record NW_020884891.1, on the reverse strand, counting down.
AGGGGAAAAATAACTACCATCCTTTGGCAGATAAATTCCCATTGGCTGTACCAGATCTCCTGCTCCAGAGGAAGGGAGGATTCTTTCTCCAAGGTATGACATGCAAACACAGGGCAGAAAAGGGTCTTGATTGATCAAGGCAGCACAAACAGAATAGCCACAGTTTGGGTTCTTGGGTACTGTCGTTCCCCAGTGACAAAGACAGCAGTCTTACAGGTAAGTAAAAAGAACTCCTTTCAAATTTATTTTAACCTATATTTAAAAAAATATTTTAGTCTTTCTAGTAACTTGAGTTATTGAAAACTGATTCAGAAGACAGGAGAGGCAAAAGATTTCAGCTACCTGGTTGACACAAAGTCTGCTCAAAAAAGACACTTTCAGCCAGGTGTTCTTTTATTCGTTTTTCCTCCTCTTCCTTTTGTTGTTGTTGTTCCTTTGCAGATGGAAGCAGAGTAGCAATAATCTCCTTTTTCCCTAATGCTTTCCTCTGGCTCTGCTCAGACACTTGTAGACGGAATTTATCTATCACACCATAGTAAGCAGCCCGAACATCTCTGTGACGAATCACACTGCAGAGAAAACCAACATTTTCAAATAGATCAACTAATAAGAAGCATGTATGGAATTACATCCTATATCACTAAGTTTGTCCTCTTTCCCCCACGCACAGATAAACTGCAATAATCCAGATCCTCACTACCTCCTCCATCACTCAGTGATTTTGAAGATTTGATCTTGCCTTCTCCTCTCTCCCCTCCATATTTCCCAAATATATAATAAGCTCCAATTGGATGGCCAAAAAGAACAGTTAATTCTTTATCTCAACCCACCTTTGCCTAAGTCTGAGGCTGAGCTGCCACCTGATGAAACATCAATTTATTGAAGTTGTTTGATGCTGGTCAATGATTTTAAAAGGTATGAGGGGACTGGAGTGGACAGGAAAGGAAAGAAGTAAAATAGGGCCAAGTACCTGGACAGGTGTTTGGCAAGCTGAAGTTCAGCTTTTTGAGGAAAACAGCCTCAAAGCTTTACAATTCTACATTCTCAGAAGAAAAACTCATTCCTTCTGTGGACAAGAGTGAGCTAGGGATTTTCAAAATCAGAAACCCACCATTATGAGCATGTTTGGAACCTATAAAAGGCACAGTTTTAAAATAGCACTGATCAAAGGCAAAACAGACCTCTGAGCAGAGCTCTGCTCAACTGCCTCCTCTCTGCATTTGTGATTCATCACGAAAATACGTATTTAGCATTAAACAGCTCGAACATTTAGGTTTAAAATGGTATCAGCTCTTAGGGTTAATAAGGATTTCAATTATTTCTCCAAATGTTTCTTGTGAAAGGTTATTCTAAGTTTCTAAGGTAACAATAGCTAATCTAAAAAAAATACCTACAAATAAGTGATTTGGTTTCAAGAGGGCTGCCATCTCATGAGGGGAAAAAAATGACTGTACCCTTAGTAACACCAGATAGTAGTTTCAAAATTGCTTCAAGGAAGGGATGGATTTTTGTGTTTCAGGCTTCATTTAAAGGAACTGTATCACATCAAGATATCGACAAGCATTAGCACATAGCCAGTGCTTGGTATCTAGTTTGAATAGACCATTCATCACAGGAACAGAGACCAAGTCATCCCCCCAGCGAAAAGGCTGCAGTGATATACCGAGTTTTACATCACTTTAGAGGCAAATGAGTGTGCTTATGACAGCCTTTCAGCAAGTCAAGTGTTGGTTGGGCAACTGCCTTCACTAAAACAAAAAGCTTTTTCCCTCTGACAACCCTAATTCATAGAGCTCTCAGCATATCAGCACAGTGGATCAACTGATTTCTTCCTTTAACACTTCCTTTAAATTGGTGTTTCCACTCTTAGTACCATGGTACTAACTACCAACCTAAACAGAATCTTTACATAACACCGTGCTAGGAGAACATGTATCTGCTGCCAAGCAGAGATATTTTCTGCAGACCCTCATAAACAGATACATTCTCCTGTTTCTTTTTAGAGATCATTGCATAATTGGAAGCTCTGTAGAATATCTGTTTATCTGGCAAATGGCCACACTTGCATAGTACTGCTCATATCCTAGCAGTAAACACTGCCCTGAGACAGCAACCACTGGAATGGGATGGGGGTTTTTCTGCACAAAAAAAATCCCCTTGAAACACGTGTATGTCTTATTTTCCTTTATTTATTAAAAGACATTTGTTTAAGAATTATGCAAGCTTGATTATATTTGGTTAAAGTCTGCTAAAGACCACAATAGTTCACTGATACAGTGGTGTATTCTGACCCATTTTGTTCCATTTTTAGCACTGTTGCCCCTGCCCACTGAAACTTTTTAGTTTCATGTTTTAAACTTCCTTTTTATTTGGTGAGTCCTTGGAATTTTTCAAATTACACCTAAAAAAAACAGTCTACAGGAAAGAGCCATTCCCCAAGCACGGTATTATTTATCTGATAAAAGATAGTTCATTCAATAGTGGGGGTTTCTGCATATGGCCATTTGTTAGCCAGAGATTCCAGGTGGTGTTTTACAGTTTGGAAAATTTCTATTCAAAAAGCTCAGTCTACTGTTTTAGGTACCTCACACTTCCTTAAGCTGTATCTGTACATCAGCACAGAAATAATGTGGCAAATGCAAGATAAAAAAAGTTGGTCTATTTTAGCTTATACACCTACTCTACTCCAAATTACAGCAGCCTGCAGACCCTGTACATTACTGTGGTCACTTGACCAGGCTTCTTATTTTCTCAGTTATTGGTTTGGGAGCTGACAGGAGAAGCAAGTAAAGGGGAGACACAGAGATCTGAGAATGGGAGGGGTGGTCAGGGTGAAAGGTAGGCAAAAGTACCTTAATTAAACGTGGCCCAGGAAAATGTGCTCAGCAGAACTGCATACATTTCCATTTTGCCAATCTGCAAACAAGTATTTCTCACAAAGAAATCCCAACCCTGGGGGTCTTGCTTTTCTTGTTATTTCTTACAAAAAGGTACTCAGAGGAGGCTCACATTCCTCTCACTGCTGGTTTACAGACTCCACTACAAGATGTGTTCACTGGCAATTTATTTATGCCCAAAGACAAAATTAAAGAATATTGTAATACCTCTGCCCTAGAGTGAAAGAACAGCAAAAACTAGACAGCCACAAGTACACAGGAGGTTAGGAAAATATTACAACTTTATCCAAGTTATATTTTATACGTATGTTGTCATTTTACTACCTCTCAAATAATAAAAGAAATTAGGATAATAAAATGTTGTATATTAGAAAAAAACCCAACCAACTTTTACTTACATATCAACACAGCACTGAGGCTTCACTGCACCAGTAGCATCAACCACCGCATATTTATTTGGGGTTGTACAAAGAACTGCAATGAAAAGGACAGGAGTAGTAACAAATCATGAATTAATACCTCACCAACTTCATCAACAGATACATGTAGAGACACGAGTTTGGTTTTGTCACAGATATGATTTGTTACATGAATTATAATTGGACTGTTCAAGATCACCAACTAACCCTTAAACAGAACTTAACCTAAGAAACCCACCTTTGAATTTTAAGGCAAACTCATAGGGGTTATATAGAGTCAACACCTGCTTGTGTGTCGACTGGTCATCTGCATAAAATATAAGTTCTGTAGGAAAAACAAAAACAGGAAGATTTCCTTCCACTAACTCTGGCTGTCTTTTTTGTTGCTGCATTGGCACTGAATCCTCCTTGCTGCTTCTTGTGTTCTTATGATTTTGAATCCTCAGAGACTTCAGTTTTTGAATCGTTTAAGAATTCCAAAGCATTTTGGCAATTCTAAAGGAAAAAATGGAAAAAAAAGAGAAAAGGCAAGAAGATTATTTCCATAAGTCTATACTAGTATAAACTGAGGCAGTCAACAAAGGTGTAAAAATAGAAAATGTGATGTTTGATTATGAATCTACCTCTACTTACGTTCCTTCAAAAATACTGATATATAAAAAATATTTGCACTGTGTTTCCATCTATTTAACAAACTGCTATAAAATAAATGGATAAGCACCTCTTCAGTGTATCATGGCAGCATTTGGGGTCCCAGTCCATGACTTAGGTTGCTTATACTGGCTTTTTACAACACAAGCCAAACAGGGATAACAAAAAGATATTCCATCCCATGTCTCAGGAGACCAACACTTAAGAAAAACCAGAGCAAAAATGAGGAAACATGACATAAGTAGGAGTCACTGTTTTGGCAGAAACCTCTCCAGAGGCATGACCTCCCCGGATGAGGAATAACAGCCTAGGTATCTGCTCACCCAGGCACCCAGGTATGTCAAATCCCAGAAATTCAGAACAAAGGAATGGGGAACACCTTCATGCTTTGTTTAAACTAAGCTCCTGTTACAACTGCACAGTAGTTACATGCAATGAATTGAAAAATAACTGGGATGAGCAACACCAAACAGATCTGGGATTTACTGTTTGATTAAAAAAGACAAGTTTTCTGTCACCACTGCCTCCAACCAAAGTACAACCACTGCAATTCTCCCTCTGCCACCCGCACAGTTCTGTTTTATTTTGAGTGACATTCCAGAACTAAAACCAGAACCCATGACCCAATCAAGCAACAATCCCAAATGTAATTCATAAAATAAAATTAAGGCCAAACTCCTCAGCACACATACCATTGACTTGACACATGACAGACAGAACAAAGTCTTCTCCCCCCCCAAGAACGTCATATTTTATCGCAGCTCTTGTAGGTTAATTATCAAACTGAAGGAGTCCTTTGAGGCTTAACTTTACAGCAGAAAATATTAAAAGAACAAAAAGTTCCTACTGACTCATTAGCTGTCATTTCCACTTCCAATGAAGCTTTATAAACAAGGTACATTTCAGCTGTTCTCCAGTCCAATAAACTGGTTTTGTTGCACCTTAAAAACTTTAGTTTCTGAACTTTCTAGCAGTGAGTAGCCCAAGCATTATGAACAATCAAACCCAAACGCTTATTTCGGCATTCTAAACATCATGATGATCACATTTCCAAGCACCAGATACAGGTTTCATACTTGAAACATGACACAGGTTCACATGTTTACTATAGTGTATCTGTCACACCATCAGATTTACAGGTTCTGATTCTTATTCACAAACTAAGCTTTAAAAATTTATTTATTTATTTATTAAAACAGCAAATTATCCCTGTAGAATTTAAATTCATGGATCTCACTGGAACGTCTTTCCCCACGATCCAGTTTCTTTTCAGAGTACAAGTTTGCTTCCACTTCACTGAAATGCTACTAATAATATTCTGAAAACAAATCCCCAATGATAGTGTTCCAAGCTGATGTTCTGTTACCTTATTAAGAAAAGACTAGAAAAAGAAATGGCTTTGTGAGTGCTTCTTAGAATTTTGGTGAATCCCTTTTGTTTCAGAAGAATCAACAAACTCTGGTACAGCAAGTGTAAGCATTATTTCTTGAACAACTTTATGTACTATTGCAAAGTGAGGTTCACTGTTCCATTCAAACATATCAGGACTATATGAAAAGCTAATGTGGAAAAACTACCAGCAAGTAGAAATACAAAATAACTTCTTTTGATGCTTCTCATAGGTAGAAGATTAAGAATTATTAATTTTTTTTAACCAAAATTAGCTCAATACAGTATGCAGTAAGAGTAGGCTGGAATCTTTGGGTCTCATACATATCTACACTGTGTGTAACAGAAATACAGGCAATCTTTGCATTAACAAAAGGGATTTTTTCTGAATAAATGTTTCAAACTACCATACAACCAACAGCAAGCTACTGCTACATATCTTAAGTGACAATATTTAATAAAAGTTTCAAATATTATTTATAATAATCAATATTATTTTGATGCTTCAGTTTTTTATTTAAACTCTGTACATGCTTCATTCCAATTCCTGGCTTCATACCACATCTCTAGTTTCTTCAGCTCAGCCAGTGGCAAGTGTTTAGTGTCCAAAAACCCCACAAACGACTATCAGTGGAGGAATGGATCACTAAGCCTATCAACAGGCTCATTTTTCTCACACATCCATTGAAAACAGTGCACAAACCTCCCAGGATTCCACAACCTGCACACGGAAAGCCACCAATCTTAAAAAAGTATATCCCGTTATTGCTTCCTTTTCTTATTTAACTTGGCTGGACGAGGAGTTACCGCCCCAACTGGCAAAAGGAATATCTGGCAAACTCAGGCCTACAGTAGATATGTTTGCTGACACAGCAGTGTCATTCAGGACATAAATTTCTGAATTCCTAAGCAGGCAACCAGCATCCTTTTTCCTTTTTGAGACAACAGTTTTAGCTTAGAAGTCACCTTGCTGGGACATCTCACCAAGTGACAGCAGTAAAAGCACTTTTCCCAAAGACTGATTTATAAACCACACACATGCTGGGGAGACGTGACAGTTTAGTCTTGATAACACCACACCTTTTGCATCAACAAGAAACTGCTTACAGAATGTACGTGTATCACCACAACTTCCCTGCCCAGATTAACCCCACAGCAGCTCTCACGGTCAGAATAAGGTCACGTAGCCCAGCCAGTTCATTTAAAAGAAACTCAGCTGCCTCTCTTCCTCACCATGACCACTAAATTTTGCAGTCAATAGTCACCACAATTACTCGCCCAACATAAATCTGTATCAACCCCGGACCTGTGGTCTCAGCTCTGTGGCCTGCACTGCACAGATGGGCTTCTCCCAGCACTGCCGATGACATTCCTGCAGGAGCAGGAATCTGTCAAAGGTAATGCTGGTTACAGGACACAGGCCGGTGTGTAACACCTGAACAACACCAGCTCGCTTCCCAATGCTCTCTGAAGTCCAGACAAACAGTTGTCACTGGCATTTTCTCAGCACAATAAGGATATTTCCTCCCTGATGTTACTAAATATATACTGCTGGTGTCACAATAGCACAGATCTGCCAGCGTTTCCTTTGAAATCCCTTTTTTCATAAATATAACTCAACAGAGAAAAACACGAAGTGAAACATAACTTCTCTCCAGGGTCGGAAATAACCCTGATTGTGATTTGCTTTTACTTAACAAGTACCTGCTGAATAAATAAACCAGCTGAAGAAGTTTTTTATTCCCATTTTAACTTCCAGTGGCCTCATCACCATGGCTTCCCAGCGCATTTGTTGGTTGTTTTTCTTCCTAACAACTCCAAATAACTCTACAGAATGTCATCGGGTAAACACTTTATTCAGAAGAAAACCTCTTTACAGTCATTGTGTCCAAATTCTTCCTTTAAAAATTGTGTAATTACAGAGTAATCTATTTTTGTTACATCTCATGATCTACCCCCTAAATCTACACGAGCCTTTCTACACTACATACTCAGTAAAACTGATGCCTTTTGAGCGCCTATTTACAAAGTAAACCCAAAGTCTTCTTCAAAATTCCCTCCTGTGTCAAGCTGAGCAATCACTTTGAGATACAGCACAAGATCTGAAGCTGATCCATTAGCATTTTGTTTCTCCAAAATGTTTTGAAGGCCTCAATGTGCTTACGCAAAACAATGTTTAAACTACCTGCAATTATCTGGGAGAGTCACCTAACAGGAGAGCAACAGACCCAGCAGCCAGGATGGCTGGATTCCATTACTGCTAACTCTGTCACTGACACTCCATGACCTTGAGCAAGTTGGTTAACCTCACCTCAATTTGCTGATCTACGAAGGCACATATTCTGCAAAGGATTTCAGTAGGCGGATGGTCCCATTTGAACTGGCAGAACTGCTCTGATACTTTGCAAAGCTGCTACTGTTTACCCCTTCACAGAGTGATGAGAAATGTAATTAGTAACTGTCTCCAGGATGCTGTAAAATGAAACAGTCTCGGAGCGTTACCTATTAGCATGGATGACTAAAAGATGCATAAATCATGCTGATACTGACAGTACAATTTATTAGGACCACACTATTCTGTCCATTTTTTTAAACGCTGAAGAGGTGACTAACAAAAAGAAATATTCAAACGCAACTAAAAGGCATGCAAAAGCAGTGAAAAATGAAATAACAGCTGTGCACTGCTTCTGATCCATTCCGGCTCAGAAGAATCCTAGGGAAGACTTTCAAGGGCACATCTTCCTTAGCCTCTATTTTCTTACTTTAGTCTCTATTTTCTCACTTTCAGGTTGTGTTTAATGCACTAAAACACCTGATTTTCAAACGTCTGTTGTGCCCCATTAGCACGACGTGGCCCCGAAACGCCAAACACTCTTCCCCGGGAGAGCGGCGGGGGGAAAGGCGTTCCGATCTGCTCGTAGCGCCGGCAGGGCACGGCGGTAATTGCACACTCCTAATTGATCCTCTTTGTTCTCCAGCGAGGAGCAGCAGCAGCGATCGGGGCCGAGGCAGCTGCGCGATAACGGCGGCGGCTCCCGCAGCCGGCCCTGCCCGGCACCCCCGCACGGCCCGGGGCGGGACCCGCCCCGCAGCCCTGCCCGGCACCTTCCCCCGCACCGCCGCCCCCCGGAGCGACCCCCGGCCCCGCGGGGCAGCGGCCCC